>NC_058088.1:66531575-66817595 GCF_014858855.1 Bufo gargarizans
CCTGAAGCGAGGCATTAACGTTCTGAACCTGAGCACAACCTGCATGACCAGGCACCTGCATGCAAAGCATGAACTGCAGTGGAGTAAACACCTTAAAACCAAGGAAGTCACTCAGGCTCCCCCTGCTACCTCTTCTGCTGCTGCCGCCTCGGCCTATTCTGCTGCTGCCGCCTCGGCCTCTTCCTCCGCCTCTGGAGGAACGTTGGCACCTGCCGCCCAGCAAACAGGGGATGTACCACCAACACCACCACCACCACCTCCGTCACCAAGCGTCTCAACCATGTCACACGCCAGCGTTCAGCTCTCCATCTCACAAACATTTGATAGAAAGCGTAAATTCCCACCTAGCCACCCTCGATCCCTGGCCCTGAATGCCAGCATTTCTAAACTACTGGCCTATGAAATGCTGTCATTTAGGCTGGTGGACACAGACAGCTTCAAACAGCTCATGTCGCTTGCTGTCCCACAGTATGTTGTTCCCAGCCGGCACTACTTCTCCAAGAGAGCCGTGCCTTCCCTGCACAACCAAGTATCCGATAAAATCAAGTGTGCACTGCGCAACGCCATCTGTGGCAAGGTCCACCTAACCACAGATACGTGGACCAGTAAGCACGGCCAGGGACGCTATATCTCCCTAACTGCACACTGGGTAAATGTAGTGGCAGCTGGGCCCCAGGCGGAGAGCTGTTTGGCGCACGTCCTTCCGCCGCCAAGGATCGCAGGGCAACATTCTTTGCCTCCTGTTGCCACCTCCTCCTTCTCGGCTTCCTCCTCCTCTTCTTCCACCTGCTCATCCAGTCAGCCACACACCTTCACCACCAACTTCAGCACAGCCCGGGGTAAACGTCAGCAGGCCATTCTGAAACTCATATGTTTGGGGGACAGGCCCCACACCGCACAGGAGTTGTGGCGGGGTATAGAACAACAGACCGACGAGTGGTTGCTGCCGGTGAGCCTCAAGCCCGGCCTGGTGGTGTGTGATAATGGGCGAAATCTCGTTGCAGCTCTGGGACTAGCCAATTTGACGCACATCCCTTGCTTGGCGCATGTGCTGAATTTGGTGGTGCAGAAGTTCATTCACAACTACCCCGACATGTCAGAGCTGCTGCATAAAGTGCGGGCCGTCTGTTCGCGCTTCCGGCGTTCACATCCTGCTGCTGCTCGCCTGTCTGCGCTACAGCGTAACTTCGGCCTTCCCGCTCACCGCCTCATATGCGACGTGCCCACCAGGTGGAACTCCACCTTGCACATGCTGGACAGACTGTGCGAGCAGCAGCAGGCCATAGTGGAGTTTCAGCTGCAGCACGCACGGGTCAGTCGCACTACAGAACAGCACCACTTCACCACCAATGACTGGGCCTCCATGCGAGACCTGTGTGCCCTGTTGCGCTGTTTCGAGTACTCCACCAACATGGCCAGTGGCGATGACACCGTTATCAGCGTTACAATACCACTTCTATGTCTCCTTGAGAAAACACTTAGGGCGATGATGGAAGAGGAGGTGGCCCAGGAGGAGGAGGAGGAGGAGGAGGAAGAGGGGTCATTTTTAGCACTTTCAGGCCAGTCTCTTCGAAGTGACTCAGAGGGAGGTTTTTGGCAACAGCAGAGGCCAGGTACAAATGTGGCCAGCCAGGGCCCACTACTGGAGGACGAGGAGGACGAGGATGAGGAGGAGGTGGAGGAGGATGAGGATGAAGCATGGTCACAGCGGGGTGGCACCCAACGCAGCTCGGGTCCATCACTGGTGCGTGGCTGGGGGGAAAGGCAGGACGATGACGATACGCCTCCCACAGAGGACAGCTTGTCCTTATCCCTGGGCAGCCTGGCACACATGAGCGACTACATGCTGCAGTGCCTGCGCAACGACAGCAGAGTTGCCCACATTTTAACCTGTGCGGACTACTGGGTTGCCACCCTGCTGGATCCACGCTACAAAGACAATGTGCCCACCTTACTTCCTGCACTGGAGCGTGATAGGAAGATGCGCGAGTACAAGCGCACGTTGGTAGACGCGCTACTGAGAGCATTCCCAAATGTCACAGGGGAACAAGTGGAAGCCCAAGGTCAAGGCAGAGGAGGAGCAAGAGGTCGCCAAGGCAGCTGTGTCACGGCCAGCTCCTCTGAGGGCAGGGTTAGCATGGCAGAGATGTGGAAAACTTTTGTCAACACGCCACAGCTAACTGCACCACCACCTGATACGCAACGTGTTAGCAGGAGGCAACATTTCACTAACATGGTGGAACAGTACGTGTGCACACCCCTCCACGTACTGACTGATGGTTCGGCCCCATTCAACTTCTGGGTCTCTAAATTGTCCACGTGGCCAGAGCTAGCCTTTTATGCCTTGGAGGTGCTGGCCTGCCCGGCAGCCAGCGTTTTGTCTGAACGTGTATTCAGCACGGCAGGGGGCGTCATTACAGACAAACGCAGCCGCCTGTCTACAGCCAATGTGGACAAGCTGACGTTCATAAAAATGAACCAGGCATGGATCCCACAGGACCTGTCCGTCCCTTGTCCAGATTAGACATTAACTACCTCCCCATAACCATATATTATTGGACTCCAGGGCACTTCCTCATTCAATCCTATTTTTATTTTCATTTTACCATTATATTGCGATGCTACCCAAAGTTGAATGAACCTCTCCTCTGCCTGTGTGCTAGGCCTAAATATATGCCAATGGACTGTTGCAGTGGTGGCTGACATGAAGCCTGATTCTCTGCTATGACATGCAGACTAATTCTCTGCTGACATGAAGCCAGATTGTCTGTTACGGGACCTCCCTCCTCTGCCTGGGTGCTGGGCCTAAATTTATGACAATGGACTGTTGCAGTGGTGGCTGACGTGAAGCCTCATTCTCTGCTATGACATGCAGACTGATTCTCTGCTGACATGAAGCCAGATTGTCTGTTACGGGACCTCTCTCCTCTGCCTGTGTGCTAGGCCTAAATATATGCCAATGGACTGTTGCAGTGGTGGCTGACGTGAAGCCTGATTCTCTGCTATGACATGCAGACTGATTCTCTGCTGACATGAAGCCAGATCCTCTGTTACGGGACCTCTCTCCTCTGCCTGTGTGTGTGCTGGGCCTAAATATATGCCAATGGACTGTTGCAGTGGTGGCTGACGTGAAGCCTCATTCTCTGCTATGACATGCAGACTAATTCTCTGCTGACATGAAGACAGATTCTCTGTTACGGGACCTCCCTCCTCTGCCTGGGTGCTGGGCCTAAATATATGCCAATGGACTGTTGCAGTGGTGGGTGACGTGAAGCCTCATTCTCTGCTATGACATGCAGACTAATTCTCTGCTGACATGAAGCCAGATTGTCTGTTACGGGACCTCTCTCCTCTGCCTGTGTGTGTGCTGGGCCTAAATATATGCCAATGGACTGTTGCAGTGGTGGCTGACGTGAAGCCTCATTCTCTGCTATGACATGCAGACTAATTCTCTGCTGACATGAAGCCAGATTGTCTGTTACGGGACCTCTCTCCTCTGCCTGTGTGTGTGCTGGGCCTAAATATATGCCAATGGACTGTTGCAGTGGTGGCTGACGTGAAGCCTCATTCTCTGCTATGACATGCAGACTAATTCTCTGCTGACATGAAGACAGATTCTCTGTTACGGGACCTCCCTCCTCTGCCTGGGTGCTGGGCCTAAATATATGCCAATGGACTGTTGCAGTGGTGGGTGACGTGAAGCCTGATTCTCTGCTATGACATGCAGACTAATTCTCTGCTGACATGAAGACAGATTCTCTGTTACGGGACCTCTCTCCTCTGCCTGTGTGTGTGCTGGGCCTAAATATATGCCAATGGACTGTTGCAGTGGTGGCTGACGTGAAGCCTCATTCTCTGCTATGACATGCAGACTAATTCTCTGCTGACATGAAGACAGATTCTCTGTTACGGGACCTCCCTCCTCTGCCTGGGTGCTGGGCCTAAATATATGCCAATGGACTGTTGCAGTGGTGGCTGACGTGAAGCCTCATTCTCTGCTATGACATGCAGACTGATTCTCTGCTGACATGAAGCCAGATCGTCTGTTACGGGACCTCTCTGCTCTGCCTGTGTGCTAGGCCTAAATATATGCCAATGGACTGTTGCAGTGGTGGGTGACGTGAAGCCTCATTCTCTGCTATGACATGCAGACTGATTCTCTGCTGTCATGAAGCCAGATTGTCTGTTACGGGACCTCTCTGCTCTGCCTGTGTGCTAGGCCTAAATATATGCCAATGGACTGTTGCAGTGGTGGGTGACGTGAAGCCTCATTCTCTGCTATGACATGCAGACTAATTCTCTGCTGACATGAAGACAGATTCTCTGTTACGGGACCTCCCTCCTCTGCCTGGGTGCTGGGCCTAAATATATGCCAATGGACTGTTGCAGTGGTGGGTGACGTGAAGCCTCATTCTCTGCTATGACATGCAGACTAATTCTCTGCTGACATGAAGCCAGATTGTCTGTTACGGGACCTCTCTCCTCTGCCTGTGTGTGTGCTGGGCCTAAATATATGCCAATGGACTGTTGCAGTGGTGGCTGACGTGAAGCCTCATTCTCTGCTATGACATGCAGACTAATTCTCTGCTGACATGAAGACAGATTCTCTGTTACGGGACCTCCCTCCTCTGCCTGGGTGCTGGGCCTAAATATATGCCAATGGACTGTTGCAGTGGTGGGTGACGTGAAGCCTGATTCTCTGCTATGACATGCAGACTAATTCTCTGCTGACATGAAGACAGATTCTCTGTTACGGGACCTCTCTCCTCTGCCTGTGTGTGTGCTGGGCCTAAATATATGCCAATGGACTGTTGCAGTGGTGGCTGACGTGAAGCCTCATTCTCTGCTATGACATGCAGACTAATTCTCTGCTGACATGAAGACAGATTCTCTGTTACGGGACCTCCCTCCTCTGCCTGGGTGCTGGGCCTAAATATATGCCAATGGACTGTTGCAGTGGTGGCTGACGTGAAGCCTCATTCTCTGCTATGACATGCAGACTGATTCTCTGCTGACATGAAGCCAGATCGTCTGTTACGGGACCTCTCTGCTCTGCCTGTGTGCTAGGCCTAAATATATGCCAATGGACTGTTGCAGTGGTGGGTGACGTGAAGCCTCATTCTCTGCTATGACATGCAGACTGATTCTCTGCTGTCATGAAGCCAGATTGTCTGTTACGGGACCTCTCTGCTCTGCCTGTGTGCTAGGCCTAAATATATGCCAATGGACTGTTGCAGTGGTGGGTGACGTGAAGCCTCATTCTCTGCTATGACATGCAGACTGATTCTCTGCTGTCATGAAGCCAGATTGTCTGTTACGGGACCTCTCTGCTCTGCCTGTGTGCTAGGCCTAAATATATGCCAATGGACTGTTGCAGTGGTGGGTGACGTGAAGCCTCATTCTCTGCTATGACATGCAGACTGATTCTCTGCTGACATGAAGCCAGATTGTCTGTTACGGGACCTCTCTCCTCTGCCTGTGTGCTAGGCCTAAATATATGCCAATGGACTGTTGCAGTGGTGGCTGACGTGAAGCCTCATTCTCTGCTATGACATGCAGACTAATTCTCTGCTGACATGAAGCCAGATTGTCTGTTACGGGACCTCTCTCCTCTGCCTGGGTGCTGGGCCTAAATTTATGACAATGGACTGTTGCAGTGGTGGCTGACGTGAAGCCTGATTCTCTGCTATGACATGCTGACTGATTCTCTGCTGACATGAAGCCAGATCCTCTGTTACGGGACCTCTCTCCTCTGCCTGTGTGTGTGCTGGGCCTAAATATATGCCAATGGACTGTTGCAGTGGTGGCTGACGTGAAGCCTCATTCTCTGCTATGACATGCAGACTGATTCTCTGCTGACATGAAGCCAGATTCTCTGTTACGGGACCTCTCTCCTCTGCCTGTGTGTGTGCTGGGCCTAAATATATGCCAATGGACTGTTGCAGTGGTGGCTGACGTGAAGCCTCATTCTCTGCTATGACATGCAGACTAATTCTCTGCTGACATGAAGACAGATTCTCTGTTACGGGACCTCCCTCCTCTGCCTGGGTGCTGGGCCTAAATATATGCCAATGGACTGTTGCAGTGGTGGCTGACGTGAAGCCTCATTCTCTGCTATGACATGCAGACTAATTCTCTGCTGACATGAAGACAGATTCTCTGTTACGGGACCTCTCTCCTCTGCCTGGGTGCCGGGGCCTAAATATCTGAGAATGGACTGTTCCAGTGGTGGGTGACGGGAAGCCAGATTCTCTGCTATGGAACCTCTCTCCAATTGATTTTGGTTAATTTTTATTTATTTAATTTTTAATTTAATTCATTTCCCTATCCACATTTGTTTGCAGGGGATTTACCTACATGTTGCTGCCTTTTGCAGCCCTCTAGCTCTTTCCTGGGCTGTTTTACAGCCTTTTTAGTGCCGAAAAGTTCGGGTCCCCATTGACTTCAATGGGGTTCGGGTTCGGGACGAAGTTCGGATCGGGTTCGGATCCCGAACCCGAACATTTCCGGGATGTTCGGCCGAACTTCTCGAACCCGAACATCCAGGTGTTCGCTCAACTCTAGTTACTAGCATTTTGGAGGTCACATACCATGAGCTATATGTCAATGGGAATTGTAAGGTAGTTTACTGTGTGGATGATGAATTACGCTGTGAAGCTTGTGTAACATGAAGGCACATTGATGGCAGTGAAAAAGGGTAACTGCCTGATATGTGACTAAAGGCTGAAGTCACGGGTCAATGTTAAGTTTATGCTGCCAGTATCCTTGCGTATCTAACACGTCCTTAGAGGGGATAAATATAATTTCAGGCCAACCACATGTGAAGACACAGTAAAGACCATGAACAAGACATAGCACTGAGATAGTGAGCAGAGAAGTGTTGTAGATTCCAGCATGTATCTAGATAACAGTGGAGGTGAGTGACACTAGCCACAAAGGTGTGCAACTTCAGGGCCTAGATAGGGCAATTTGGAGCTGGATACTACAGAGGTGTGGAGGTCATTCCCAGGGGTAAAAATAGACACACAGCCCCTACATCCAAATAGCAGCCTTGGTTTGTTTACTAGTCAGCCCATTCAACCTGGCTGCTGCTGTGTGACTATGTACTGTGTAGATAAGATACCAGAGCTAGAGAAGTGTCATGTATACATTTTTGAACTTTGCAATATGGAAGAAGTGCAATGGCAGAGAGCTGACATATTCATCTTCATTGCAGCCAACTAAGGGATACTCTTGCCAGAGTGTTGATGGCCCATGAGTTGGGTACAACAGAGCCATGATTTTTGCTTATTGCCACTTAAAGAGACTGGGTTGACATTCAATATGTTAGCTCTTACTAAGGCTGGGCCCTCATTGTTTCCACACTTGAGGCTGGAATCATTAAGCCCGTAGAATGCTTTGGTTGCCAACATGTGGCATGAGGTAAAGCAAATGAGCAATGTGGCCAATAATTCTCTGGAGTGGTCACTGTCAGGACATCACAACTTCTGCCAATGTGAAAAAAGACTGACAGGGAATGAAGGACTGAAGGCTAGAAAAATATATATAGCAAATTACATGATTTGCAGTTAAAATTAAAATTTTATGAAGACTCAATAACTAATTTAGTTCAGGCTACATTTCAAAGTTAATTCAGACTGCAAACCAGACCTCAAAACTCAGACCCTAAAATTCAGACAATAGACCAGGTCCAAAGATTCTGACTTTAGACCACAAAAAATAAATACTTTAGATGAATCTTAAAATTTAACCCCCAGATCAGACCCATCTATTTTACTGCTCCTCTGAGATCTTCAACATTTCTGTGACCTATTTGGCACAGGAGTCCTGATTTAGCAGGACTTATAGACCTGTAGTATGGAATCACAAGGGCTCTGTGTGCTGCAGCATTTGTATTTATTAGTTAAGCAGACTTATCAGTATAGTTGGTAGGTTCTCGCTAAGCACTAGAGATTATGGATTATTTTTGTGACAATTTTAAGTGGTTTATTTTTGTAGAAGGACAAGCACTACTCTTTAGATCACATTTGACAAAGCAAAATCCAATTAATTACTGATTTTGGCCCACAGTACACACATACAGTGCACACGCATGGCTACAATGAACCACAATGATCTATAGGAGTTTGCCCTTCGAGTCACAAGAGCCATTATGAATTAGCCTCGGGAGACCATAGTCTAGGAATTGACATAAAGAAGAGAAATATGTCTAACATGCGCAGCGTGTTCCTCCAAGTATATTATGCTTCTTCTGTCATTTTGATAAATTTGACACAGCTTGAGCCATTTTAACCAACTCATAAACCTTATGACACTATTGATATGGCTAAATCACTCCCTTTGTCATTCTTCTACCTTACTGTTTCTCTGCTTGATGACAACGAGTGGAAGCCTTCTTGTTTAAATTCACTGCCTGAAAGCTTTTTGATTTCATAGTGCTACTCACAGCTTAGGATTTGTGACAATGTACCATTAGAGAAAATCCTACCCTGGATTTATGACTCATTATTTTCTTAGCAATATTATAACAACTGTAGCTGGGTAAATGTGGAGATGGGTAAGGACAGGCTTTTAGCCTCTGATTATAAGCAAAATTGTTTTTATTCCCTAACAGCTAGTGAAAATTGCTAAAGTATATGTTAGTTTCATATTTTTTCATAATACATTAAAGCTTTATTTTCTTGGTTTCCATAATGTACAAATTGACAACATTCCTTTAGGGTGAAATGTATGGATAAAAGCATAGACCTTCTGCGTTAAATCCAGAAAAAAAGGATGGGCAAAACATTTTAGAATGGCACAATTCTATTATCTGCATTCCTTCTATAAAGTCTATGCTTATGGAGCTTAGAATGCATGGTTTATTTTGACAGAGAGATGCTGATTGCAATGATGTCAAAGTGTTCTGTTGACAACTATCCTTCCCTCTGTTATCACTTTTTGATAGAACCTTTGTCCATTTTTAGCTCATGATTTGGATGTTATGCTGTTTCAATTATACTCTTTCTGACTAGTGTACATTAGGTAGTGTGGCCTCTTGGGAATTATTTAGTTTCCTCAGCTGAAGGTTCTGGCATCATTATCCATTTTATAATTGGGACATATATTAAACGGGTTGTCCAGCCGTTAATATTGATGACCTATTGTCAGGATAGGTCATCAATATCACAGTAGGTTACGGACGTTCGACAACCCCGTCGATCAGCAGTAATACGAGGAGGTGGCAATATATTTGAGCACTGCTTCCTGATCTTCACACTACACCTCATCTCCTGTGGAGTGGTGGCATAGTGTAATTATAATCATTTGCTCCATTCACTTCAATTCAGTGGGTACTTGTATTGCACGGCATTTCTGAGACAAAGCACACTTTAATGAAGAGGAAGCAGCTAGAAATGAGTGAATCAAAGTTGACGAAGAAAAATTTGATTTGTACCGAATCCAAATTGCCTCATGCTTTGTGGTAACAAATTGCATTTTTATTCCCCCTAAAATGGCTGCTGCATGTGTTAGGACATGAAGCAAATAACAATGATTGATCACCCACAAAGCCATGTATGCAACCAATCAGCAGCCAGCCAGCCTCTGTGATATTAAAGCCCTATAAAAAGCCTCAGCCATCTTGGATTCAGCCATTTTCCAGTGTTCTTAGTTCAGGAAAAGACGTGACAGGCGCTAGGGGAAGTGATAGAGAAGACTTTGAAACTTTGTTTTGGTTGAATAGATGTTCAGGGAAAGATCATTAGACGTGTAAGGAAAGGATAGGGAGGAATTATTCCACACTATAAAAGGAGAACAGGGTCCAATAGGGGAGTGTACAGTCTGGGTAATAGGAGCAATTATATTATACCTTGCTGCACTGACTGAGGATCCAAATTGCCATTATACTGCTGCTTTTAGGTTTGCAATAGATGATACCTCTGTGGTGCAAGTGCTGTGTGATATAGCTATTAACAGGGTTTAATACTAGGAAATATATTTTTATGTCTTATTAGCCGTTGTGCAGTGCAGTTAGATGTTCTAAAGCCTTTTGTGGAGTGTATAAGTGGAAAAAAATAAGAGCCTATTTGCCGTTCAGCGGTGCGGTTATATGTTCTAAAGCCTTTTTGTCACACGTAATAGGGAGGGGATTACACCAGAATGCACACAGAAGGAAATAGACTAGAGTCTAGGCCTCAAAGCTAAGGAAGAGGGTTAGTGACCTTGTAGGAATCCCTAGACCTCTCCCTGACTCCTGCTAGTAGTAGTCTAAAATATAGTTTGCACGACTCCCTGAACCAAAAAAAGTTGTCAGTTCCTCCGGAAAACCTATCAGGGAGAGTGACCTTTGGTTCAGGGCAGGCCTGGTTTCTGCTGCCGGGAACCCACTGCCTGTGGTCTCTGAAACTGTGAGATGGCCGTGCGGAGGTCAGCCACCTCCAAAGACAGTGCCTGCATACGATCGACCAGTGCAGAAACAGTATCCATTGCTGTACTAACACAAACAAATTGATGGTTTTTGGACTGTTGATAATGTCACAGGTAATGGGGAGAGAATAACACCAGAATACACACAGAAGGAAATAGACCAGAGTCTAGGCCTCAAAGCTAAGGGAAAGGGATGGTGACCTCTTAGGAATCCCTAGGCCTCTCCCTGACTCCTGCTAGTATGAGTAGACCCTGAAGGTGGAAATACTTATACACCGGAACCTTAGCCCTGGAGACCCTGGA
Source organism: Bufo gargarizans (assembly GCF_014858855.1). Taxonomy (NCBI): domain Eukaryota; kingdom Metazoa; phylum Chordata; class Amphibia; order Anura; family Bufonidae; genus Bufo; species Bufo gargarizans. Next base: position 66,542,286 of record NC_058088.1, read on the forward strand.
AATCTCTAAGAATGGTGGCAGGGAATGAGACTACTGGTTCCTTACCAGATGGGAGGGACTGTGACACTTTTGTGTTGTGTATAAGTGGAAAAAAATAAGGGCCTATTTGCTGTTTAGTGGCGCAGTTATATGTTCTAAAGCCCTTTTGTGGAGTGTATAAGTGGAAGAAAGATAAATATATTTGCCGTTCAACGGTGCAGTTATATTTTTTTCAAGCCTTTTTTGGGGTGTATTAGTGGGAAAAAAGTGTTATTAGCCGTTAAGTTTTGAAGTTATGTGTTCTAAAGCCTTTTTTATAATGTATTAGTGGGGAAAAAAAAAAGTCTTATTAGCCGTTCAGAGATGCAGGTATATGTTCTAAAGCCATTTTTGGGGTGTATTAGTGGAATAAAAAGGCTATTTGCCGTTCAGCAGTGCAGTTATATGTTCTAAAGCATTTTTTGTGGTGTATTAGTGGGAAAAAAAAACTTGCTAGCCGCTGCGCAGTAAAGTGACAAAATTACAGCCTTTTTATTTAATTATTTGATATAACAGTATGTCAGACAGAGAAGTGACAGGTAGCGATGAGCAAGCATGCTTGGCCGAATACTTGTTCGGCTCGAGCATGGCTATGCTCGGCACATGGCGGTGCTCGGCCAAGTACCACATGTGCTCGAGCATGCTCGAGTCTCCTCCCCGCACGTTTCATGGCTGCTAAGCAGCCAATAAACTTGTAGTTAAGTACTGCTATCACTGTTATGCCAGTAGCTATGTTGGCTACTAGCAATACAGTGATTGGCTGGCTGGCACGCGCCATCGGGTGGTATATAGCACCCGATGACGCGGGTTCGGCTCATTGAGAGTAGTGTGTGTGGTAAAAGCAATTTAATTGTTCAAAGCTGTGCTCGATTTTTTTTTTTATACTTTTCGAAATAGCGATTTTTTTGGCTATATAGAAGGTGTCTGCAGTGACTTGTGACATCTGTGCAGCAGTACATTCTGTGTGTCAGGGGCAGAGATAGGAAGAATATTAGTGAAAATAATATTATTTTTTTCCCATAATCCACATTTTTGCTGTCAACGGTGTAATCTGTGAGTTGTGTGATCTATGTTTCAATACCTTGTGTGGTTGTCAGGGCACAGATATAGGGAAAAATTATAATACAGAAAAACCATTCGAAATAACATAGTATAATACAGAAAAAATATTCAAAAAAACATAGTTATAGCAACATAGCGAATATTCGAAAAAACAAATATAAAGCAATTTAGCTAATATAATGCTATAATCTTTTTTTTTTTTATAGTTGTAATTTTATTCTTATCTGAACTTCAGATGAGAAAAAAATTACAACTATTAGACAAAGAAGATTATAGCATTATATTAGCTAAATTTCTCTATATTCGTTTTTTTCCGAATATTCACAATATTGCAATATATTCTTGTTTTAGAATATTACGAATATTCGAAAAAACTAAGTTATAGCAATATAGTGAATATTCGAAAAAAAAAAACGAATATAGAGCAATTTAGCTAATATAGTGCTATAATCTTCTTTGTCTAAGGCCTCTTTCACACTACCGTTTTTTTTTCCGTTTTGCGGTCCGTTTTTTGCGGTCCGTATACGGTCCGTATACGGAACCATTCATTTCAATGGTTCCGCAAAAAAACGGAATGTGTTCCGTATGCATTCCGTTTCCGTATTTCCGTTTTTCCGTTCCGTTGAAAAGATAGAACATGTCCTATATTTGGCCGCAAATCACGGTCCGTGGCTCCATTCAAGTCAATGGGTCCGCCAAAAAAACGGAACACATACGGAAATGCATCCGTATGTCTTCCGTATCCGTTCCGTTTTTTGCGGAACCATCAATTGAAAATGTTATGCCCAGCCCAATTTTTTCTATGTAATTACTGTATACTGTATATGCCATACGGAAAAACGGAACGGAACAACGGAACGGAAACGGAACCACAACGGAAGCAAAAAACGGAACAACGGATCCGTGAAAAACGGAACGCAAAACACTGAATTCAACATACTGTAGTGTGAAAGAGGCCTAATAGTTGTAAGTTGAAAAATTTGCAATAAAAATTTGAATCCGAAAATTCGAATTGCGAAAATTTGCATATTACACAATCATTACAATTGCGAATTTTCGAATATTCGACGAATATTCTAAAAAATATTCGCTAAATATCGCGAATTCAAATATGACCCCTGCCGCTCATTACTAGATATAGAGGGGGGGGGGGGGGGAATAATCTCCCATAATCTATCCACATTTTTGCTGTCAACGGTGTAATCCGTAAATTGTGTGATCTGCACTTCAATACATTGTGTGGTTGTCAGGACTAGATATAGGGGACAAAAATTAAATACAGAAAAACCAAATTCTTCCATAATCTATCCAAATTTTTGCTGTCAACGGTGCAATCCTTGAATTATGTGATCTGCACTTCAATACCTTGTGTGATTGTCAGGCCTAGATATAGGGAAAAATATAAATATAAACTACATCAGAAAACAGTGTCTGTACCGCAGATTCCAATAATCTAGGCCTAAAATAGTGTATATATTCTGTGGTGAGGAAAAGAGATTTTGTCCAGCTTGTACTTGTGGTAATCCAAGGCTTCTTTATTGAAAATTCAGTATAAAATCCAGGTACAGAAAGCAGAGTCTACATGTTTCGGGCACAATGCAATCTTAGCCCTTACTCATGACTGTTTCAGATACACTGTGAGTTACTTTTGTAGAGAGGAGGGGGAGGGTCTCTCACCTGAGATAATCAGGCTGAAAATTCAGCTGAAAATTCGACCCCTCCCTTCTACAAATGTGTACATAGGTAAAAACATGCCAAAAAGACAATTCATAAGGTCCATAAAATAATACATATAAGGCTACCTTCACACCAGCGCTTGATCGGATCCGTTCTGAACGGATCCGATCATATCAATGCAGACGGAGGCTCCGTTCAGTACGGATCCGTCTGCATTAATAACCTAGAAAAATTTCTAAGTGCGCAAGATGCCTGAGCGGATCCGCTCAGACTCCCAACGCAAAGTCAATGGGGGACGGATCCGCCCGAAGATTGAGCCGTATGGTGTCATCCTCAAGCGGATCCGCCCCCACCGACCTACACTGCAAGTCCGAACGGATCCGCTCGCCCCCGCACGGCCAGGCGGACAGCCGAACGCTGCAGGCAGCGCTCAGCTGTCCGCCCGGCCGCGCGGAGGCGAGCGGAGCGGATCCGCTCCATTCAGACTGCATCAGGGCTGGACGGAGGCGTTCGGGTCCGCTCGCGAGCTCCTTCGAACGGAGCTCACGAGCGGACCGACGAACGCTAGTGTGAAAGGAGCCTAAAGGAAATGGGAAATAGAGGAAGAAAGGAGGAGAAATAAGCCATTGGTTAATACTGCAGGATTAGATCCAGTTTCTTATTTAAACCTTGAGGCTGGCGACTTTCAAGTCGGAAAATCCAGTATGATTGTCTGTTTAAGAGTTTCCTCTTTCTGTCACCACCTCGTGTTGGTTTTTTAACCTTTTCAATGCCTTGTACTGACATATATGAGACATCACCACCATGTACCATGGCAAAATGGAGATAATCTGCTTAAACGCATGTGTGAACGGTATCCAATTTACCATTCAACATAGCGCCAGGAGCATTGAGTTCCTGGATCTCCGCCTCAGGGGAGACTCCGCCTCGGCCTCCATTTACACTAGCACTTACAGAAAACCAACATCAGGCAATACAATACTACATGCACAATCATGCCATCCCATGCATACCATCAGAAATATACCAAAAGGAGAACTAATTAGGGCTAGAAGAAACTGCAGTGACGAGTCGACATACGAAACAGAGGCGCAAAACATCATAAGTAGACTAACACATAGAGCATATTCGGAAAAAAAAGATGAAGAAATGCAGCAGAGACATTCAATACATGAATAGGAATACATTATTGAACACACATATAGAAACAAAGAGACAAAAAACTAGAGAGATATCTAACCAAGAAAGAAAAAATATTTTTGTCACACAATATAGTAAGGAATACACTCAAATTTGTGACATTGTCAGAAAACACTTCCCAGTGCTAGCGTGTGACAAAACATGGGCACCTATGGTACACAATGGCATTAAATGTGCAGCCCGAAAGGCACCCACCATAGCTAGCTCCGTCAGCCCATCTCTCTTCAAATATGACAAATCTCGAACAACACAAAACACATGGCTGTCAACAACAGGAAACTATAAATGTGGTCACTCTATTTGCATTTGTTGTAAATACATGAAGATCTGTCAAAATTTTGAATCCACTATTAACGGACAAGTTTTCAAAATAAAATCCTTTTTAAATTGTAATACCACTTATGCGATTTACTGCATAACATGCACAGATTGCAGGCTACAATATGTGGGATGTACCACAAATGCAATAAAAACACGCATTAGAAAACATATATCAGACATACCGCACCATGAGAACCGCAACATATCTGCGGCAAGTCTCCATTTTGCCATGGTACATGGTGGTGATGTCTCCTATATGTCAGTACAAGGCATTGAAAAGGTTAAAAAACCAACACGAGGTGGTGACAGAAAGAGGAAACTCTTAGGCCTCATGCACACGACAGTATTGCTTTTTCAGTGTTTTGCGGTCCGTTTTTTACGGATCCGTTGTTCCGTTTTTTGTTTCCGTTGTGTTTCCGTTTCCTTTCCGTTTTTCCGTTCCGTTTTTCCGTATGCCATATACAGTATACAGTAATTACATAGAAAAAATTGGGCTGGGCATAACATTTTCAATAGATGGTTCAGGAAAAAACGGAACGGAAACGGAAGACATACGGATGCATTTCCGTATGTGTTCCGTTTTTTTTGCGGACCCATTGACTTGAATGGAGCCAAGCACCGTGATTTGCGGACAAGTATAGGACATGTTCTATCTTTTCACGGCACGGAAATACTGAAATACTGAAACGGAATGCACACTGAGACACTTCAGTATTTTTTGCTGAACCATTGAAATGAATGGTTCAGTATATGTTCCGTATACTGAGCTAAAAAATCGTCCAGTATACTGAACGCAAAATACTGTCGTGTGCATGAGCCCTTAAACAGAGAATCATACTGGATTTTCCGACTTGAAAGTCGCCAGTCTCAAGGTTTAAATAAGAAACTGGATCTAATCCTGCAGTATTAACCAATGGCTTATTTATCCTCCTTTCTTCCTCTATTTCCCATTTCCTTTAGGCTCCTTTCACACTAGCGTTCGTCGGTCCGCTCGTGAGCTCCGTTCGAAGGAGCTCGCGAGCGGACCCGAACGCCTCCGTCCAGCCCTGATGCAGTCTGAATGGAGCGGATCCGCTCCGCTCGCCTCCGCGCGGCCGGGCGGACAGCTGAGCGCTGCCTGCAGCGTTCGGCTGTCCGCCTGGCCGTGCGGGGGGCGAGCGGATCCGTTCGGACTTGCAGTGTAGGTCGGTGGGGGCGGATCCGCTTGAGGATGACACCATACGGCTCAATCTTCGGGCGGATCCGTCCCCCATTGACTTTGCGTTGGGAGTCTGAGCGGATCCGCTCAGGCATCTTGCGCACTTAGAAATTTTTCTAGGTTATTAATGCAGACGGATCTGTACTGAACGGAGCCTCCGTCTGCATTGATATGATCGGATCCGTTCAGAACGGATCCGATCAAGCGCTGGTGTGAAGGTAGCCTTATATGTATTATTTTATGGACCTTATGAATTGTCTTTTTGGCATGTTTTTACCTATGTACACATTTGTAGAAGGGAGGGGTCGAATTTTCAGCTGAATTTTCAGCCTGATTATCTCAGGTGAGAGACCCTCCCCCTCCTCTCTACAAAAGTAACTCACAGTGTATCTGAAACAGTCATGAGTAAGGGCTAAGATTGCATTGTGCCCGAAACATGTAGACTCTGCTTTCTGTACCTGGATTTTATACTGAATTTTCAATAAAGAAGCCTTGGATTACCACAAGTACAAGCTGGACAAAATCTCTTTTCCTCTATACTTCCGTATTTCTCCTGATTCGGGTGAAGGAGCTGTTCCGTGCTATACCAGTGGAATCCCTGGCAGGTGAGAGCTGCTCAATACTTCTGTTTTCTCCATATTCTGTGGTGTTCTGTAAAATATACATTACACCATCAGAAAACTGTTTATTTTGAGCAAATTAAAAAAATCTGGGCATAATATAATGTCAATATTCTGTGAATTTCTGTAACATATACTGTCCTGCATCAGAAAACGGTGTCTTTAACGGACTGTAAAAAAGTCTGCGCCCCATCTAGTGACAAAACCATTAATATTAAGAAGGCGAGCACTAAGGGACAGGGAAGCGGGCGTGATGCTGATGGTGCATGCAGTGGCCGTGGCCCTGGACGCAATGAAATTGTGCCTACTGCCAGTGCACCAGAAAAAAAAATATATAATCCAGTGTACCCAGCTGGATGTCCAATTTAGCTGGGCGGCACAGGACAACACTGTTCGGTTGGATTGCTGAAGAGAATACTTCCAGTCGGTTAAGCACCACCCTCTCTCTCACCAAGTTCAGTCTCTGTAGCCAAGAGTCTGGTCAACCGAATCCGCTCTCTGATCATCCTTCCTCCCACCATGGAGAGGCTTGCCAAACGAGTGATCCCACACTTGGATATTCCGAGGATCTCTTTCCAGTGCCACTATTACATTTGGCCTTGGCGCCTAGTACGCTTGAAGAGGGACCAGAGATATTGTGCCCTGATTCCCAAACTCTTGAGCCTTCACTGTCTCAAGCAGATGACGGTGGTGAACGGTAAACATTCGTTCACGAGGTGGATTATGATGAGACATAGTTACCAATCACTGAGGTTGTGGTTAGGTCAAATCAGGAGGATGAGCCGAGTGAGGAAGTGGAAGAGGAGGTGGTTGACGATGAGGTCACTCACCCAACACGAGAAGGTGAAAAGCCGAGCGAGAACAGCAGTATAGAGGGGGAGGGATCCGCAGCACCGCAATAGGCTGGAAGAGGCAGTGGGGTTGCAAAATGGAGAAGTCGGCCCAGACAAAACAGGCCTGCAACTGTTACAACGAGCACCCCCATGCGTAAATCTACCTTGCCAAGGGGTAGGTGTTCCGCAGTATGGCGCTTTTTTGAGGAAAGTGCAGAGGACAAAAGAGTGGTAGTTTGCAATCTGTGCCATACCAAAATGAGTCGGTGCATTAACACTAGCAACCTCACCAGCAGCATGATCCGCCACATGGCATCCAAGCACCCTAACAAGTGGGCCAAACGCCTAGGTACACAATCTGTGACTGCAGGTCACACCACTGCCTCCTCTTTCCCTGTGTTACGCACTGCTGGCCAATCCCCTGTCGAAGGCACAGGCCCGGATTCCTTTCGCCCTGCACCTGGACCTTCGCATGAACCATCAGGAACAACATCCCTTTCTCTGTCCCAGTGCAGCGTCCAAATGTACATAACACAGTCATTTGAATGCAAGCACAAATAACCCACCCACAGGCCATAGCACAAAATGTGCAACTTTCAAAATTAATGGCCCTTGAAATGTTGCCATTTAGGCTTGTAGACATTAAGGCCTTCCACAGCCTGATGTCGGCGGCCATCCATCGGTACGCAGTCCCCAACCGCCAATATTTTTTAAGGTGTGCCGTGCCCGCCTGACACCAGCATGTGTCCCAGAACATCACCCGTGCCCTGACCAACACAGTTACTGAGAAGGTCAACTTAACCACGGACACATGGACAAGTTCTGGTGGCCAGGGATGCTACATTTGCCTGACCGCACACTGGGTGAATTTTGGGGAGGCTGGGAGTGAGTTGTATCCTGGGATGGCACAGGTGATATCCATGCCCAGGATTGCGGGCCCTACGTCCATCAGGGTCTCCGCCAGCAGCAATGTTACTGGCTCCAACCCCCACTTCTCCTCTTTCGCCGCCTCCTCCTCCACTTCCACCTCCAGTCAGCCATCAGTCCCTAGCTGGAAGCAGTTTAGCACTGCTGTGGGTAAGAGTCTACAGGTTGTGCTGAAGTTGATCTGTTTAATGGACAAACAGCACACCGCCGCAGGGCTGTGGCAGGGTAAAAGGGATCAAACCAGGAATGGTTGTGTCTGACAATGGCCGTAACTTTGTGGCTGCTTTGGAGTTCGGCAACCTGACACATGCCTAGCCCACGTCTTAAACATAGTGGTTCAGCAAGTCGTCCACAGCTTCAGCCGGTCTTTCAATGCTGCAGCAGCGCAAGTGGCTTCCAGCTCACTGACTGTTGTGCGACATGAGAATGCGCTGGAACTCTACGTTCCACATGTTGGCCAGGCTTTGTGAGCAGTAGAGGGCAGTTGTGGAATACCAGCTGCAACATGGTTGTCGCCTTTCCAGTCAACTGACACAATTTCACCCGAAAATGTAAATTACTTTTTTTTTTTTTTTTTTTTAAACCTGTCTATAGCAGTGGTACCCAGAAATTGGTTAATTTCACCCGAAAATGTAAATGAAAATATATTTTTTTTGTTTAACCTGTCTACTAGGTATAGCAGTGGTACTATACACCCAAACATTTGGTGAATTTCACCTGAAAATGTAATATATGTTTTTATTTTATTGTTTTAACCGGCCTACTAGGTATAGCAGTGGTACTATACACCCAAACCCGAAAATGTAAATGACAATTAAAATTTTATTTTTTAACCGGCCTACTAGGTATAGCAGTGGTACTATACACCCAAAAATTTGTGAATTTCACCCTAAAATGTAAATGACAATTTTTATTTTTTTTAACCGGCCTACTAGTGTCACAACCAGACAGCTGAGAAGCTCTGACAGAGGCCTTTCAGAACCTCCCCCTTGAGTTTCTGTGTTGTGGTATTCAGCTCCTCCTCTCGTTGGTCTCTCTCAGCTGTCATGTGTTGGACTAATTGCTTCCCTTTAAATTCTTCCCCAGAAGGCTTTTCTGGGCGGCTTATATTTCTTCCTGGAGTATGTGTGCATGCCCATCTGGTTCTCCTCTCCTCTACAAAGTTAAGTGTTAAACTGTTATCTGTTATTTTCTGTTTGCTGGATCCCAGGTGACCCTGACTCCCTCCGTGTCTGGTGTAGGGAGCCGGTGGTCGTGTCCCCTCACTATTGTAGGGTGCTCAGGGGTTGTATAGTCAAGGTACGTGGATATGCATACCTCCACCATTCGGATCTATGCATAGGCTGAGCAGCCAGGGAAAGTGCCAGGTCTTCTGCAGGGGTCTCCTTTGGTTCCTTAGCTGTTGGATCCAGCGAGTCGTTTATACATGTTGTTTTGCCTTGTTACCTGTACACATTCCGTGACAACTAGGTATAGCATTGGTACTATACACCCAAAAATTTGCGAATTTTACCTGAAAATGTAAATGACAATTTTTTTATTTATTTTTTTTAACCGGCCTACTAGGTATAGCAGTGGTACTATACACCCAAAAATTGGTGAATTTCACCCGAAAATGTAAATGATTATTTTATTTTTTTAACCAACCTACTAGGTATAGCAGTGGTACTATACACCCAAACCCGAAAATGTAAATGACAATTAAAATTTTATTTTTTAACCGGCCTACTAGGTATAGCAGTGGTACTATACATCTAAAAAATGGTGAATTTCACCCGAAAATGTAAATGATAATTTTATTTTATTTTTTTAACCAACCTACTAGGTATAGCAGTGGTACTATACATCTAAAAAATGGTGAATTTCACCCGAAAATGTAAATGTCCTCTGCCTTCGCCTTGTGCTTCCACTGTGCACTCGCTGTCAGGTGGGAATGCCACCGGCAGCGCGTCTACCAGCGTGCGCTTGTACTCGCACATCTTACGATCACGCTCCAATGAGGGAATTAAGGACGGTACGTTGTCCTTGTAATGGGGATCCAGCAGCATGGCCACCCAGTAATCAGCACAAGTTAGAATGTGGGCAACTCGGCGGTCGTTGCAGAGACACTGCAACATGTAATCGCTCATGTGTGCCAGGCTGCCCAGAGGCAACAAAAAGCTGTCCTCTGTGGGAGGTGTATCGTCTGTGTCCTCTGTATCCCCCCATCCAAGCACCAGTGATGGCCATGAGCTGGTCTGGATGCCACCCTGCTGTGAACATGGTTCCCCCTCCTCATCCTCCAGAACTGTGCCCTGGCTGGACAATTGTGTACCTTGGGTTTGTGGGTGCAGGAACCCACCCTCGGAGCAACTTGTGAATGACTGGCCGGAAACCCTTGTAAATGATCCCTCTTCCTCCTCCTCCTCCTGTGCCACATCCTCTTCCATCATCACCAGGAGTGTTTTTTAAAGGAGGCATAGAAGTGGGATAGTAACGCTGAGAACGGCGTTATCGGCACTGGCCATGTTGGTGGAGTATTCGAAACAGTGCAACAAGGAACACAAGTCTCGCATGGAGGCCCAGTCATTGGTAGGTGAAGTGCTGCTGTTCCGCCGAGCGACTCAACCGTGTGTGCTGCAGCTGAAACTCCACTATCGCCTGCTGCTGCTAGCACAGTCTGGCCAGCATGTGCAAGGTGGAGTTGCACCTTGTGGGCACGTCGCATATAAGGCGGTGAGCGGGAAGGCCAAAGTTACGCTGCAGCGCTGACAGATGAGCAGCAGCAGGGTGAGAATGCCGAAAGCGCGCACAGATGGCCCACACTTTATGCAGCAGCTCTGACGTATCGGGGTAATTTTTAAGGAATCTCTGCACCACCAAATTCAGCACATGCGCCAGGCAAGGAATGTGCGTCAAATCAGCTAGTCCCAGAGCTGCTACGAGATTTCGCCCATTATCGCACACCACCAGGCCGGGCTTGAGGCTGACTGGCACAAACCACTCATCGGTCTGTTGTTCAAGTCCCATACACAGCTCCTGCACTTTGTGTGGTTTGACCCCCAAACAGATAAGTTTTAAAACTGCCTGCTGTCGTTTACCCCTGGCTGTGCTGTAGTTGGTGGTGAAGGTGTTACGCTGACCGGATGAGGAGCTGGTAGAGGATGAGGAAGCAGAGTAGGAGGAGGAAGTAACAGGAGGCAAACTGAAGCGCCCTGCAATCCTCGGTGGTGGAAGGAAATGCGCCAAACTGCTATCCGCCTCAGGCCCAGCCGCCACTGCATTTACCCAGTGTGCTGTTATGGAGATATAACGGCCCTGACTGCTTACTGGTCCACGTATCCGTAGTTAGGTGCACCTTGCCACAGATGGCGTTGTGCACTGCACACCTAATTTTGTCCCCTATTTGGTTGTGCAGGGATGGTATGGCTTGCGTTGAAAAGTAGTGGTGGCTGGGCATGACGTACTGTGGGACAGCCACCGCCATAAGGCCTTTAAAACTATCCGTCTCCACCAGACGGAATGACAGCATTTCAAAGGCCAGTAATTTAGAAATGCTGGCATTCAGAGCAAGGAATCGTGGGTGGGTAGGGGGGGTACTTCCTCTCCAGCGTTTGGGAGATGGAGAGCTGAACGCTTCCATGGGACATTGTGGAGATGCTTGGTGATCCAGGTGTTAGTGTTGCTGGCAGATCCTCTGTTTGCGGGGTGGCAGGTGGCACTGTCACTCCAGAGGTGGATGAAGAGGCCGAGACTTCAGCAGAAGAGGAAGCAGGAGGAGCCAGAGACCTTTCTTGGTTTTTGAGGTGTCTACTCCACTGCAGCTTGTGCTTTGCACTTAAATGTCTGGTGATACAGGTTGTGCTCAGGTTGAGAACGTTTATGCTTCGCTTCAGGCTCTGATTGCACAGCGTGCAACCACTCATGTCTTGTCGTCAGCACATTGTCTGAAGAACTGCTACGCCGGGGAACTCCTTGGAGCTGGCTTTTGTGTGCTCGGTCCCTTTCTGCAGTGGGCAGTAGCAGGCGTACTGTCTAGAGGACGCTTTTGCACCTTGCTCCTTCTGCTGTGCTGGTGGCTCTGTGCGACCACCGCTTCTTCCTCCGAACTACATAGGTCACTTGCATGACCTTGATTCTATGTGGGGTAGATAACCTCATCGTCTCCCACATCATCTTCCACCCAGTCTTCACCCCTGCCTTCCGGTCTGCACAATTTCGAAAGCCCCAGCAGTTGGTACCTCTGTTTCGTCATCATCCGAGACATGCTGCGATGGTCCTCCCATGTACTCATCTTGCACTCATCTTGCACATCGGTGCACTCATCTCTTCCACTTCTGGGGCAGGGCTAGGTGGATGGCCCTGGGAAGCCCTGCTAATAGTCATCAAAAAGCAGAAGAGACTGCTGCGTGAAAAACTGATGGACATCGGCTGCAGGTGCGAACTGTGGTCTTTCAGTAGGAGACTGGGTGGGAGACAATGTGAATGAACTGGATCCACTGTCAGCAACCTAATCTATTATCGCCTGGACTTGTTCAGGCCTCACCATTCGTAGAGCCGCATTAAACCCGACCAAATACCGCTGCAGGTTCTGTCGCCTACCCGCACCTGAGGAAGGGTTTTCAATTGTGCGTGTAGCTGGCACAGATCGACCACGTCCTCTCCCTGCAACAGGAGCTCCACCAGCAGCACCACGACCTGGGCTACGTCCCTTATTTGACGCTCTCCTCATATTTCTCAAATTTAGGATCTTGCCCTAAATGGGTGTTTAATTAATAGTAGAATATAACTACAGTATGTAAAGGGTGTATCCTTTAAATACTGCCCAAAATAGCTGTATTTCAAAAGCCTGAATCAACCCCTGTATGTAAAGGGTGCATCTCACACGGCCTGAACCAGTGTAGGCCTGAATTAAAGATTTCTTTGCCCAAAATGGCTGTATTTCAAATGATTGAATCAAGCCCCTGTATGTTAAGGGTGTATCTCACATGGCCTGAACCAGTGTAGGCCTGAATTAAAGATTTCTTTGCCCAAAATAGCTGTATTTCAAATCTCTGAATCAAGCCCCTGTATGTAAAGGGTGTATCTCACACGGCCTGACCCACTGTAAGCCTGAATTCAATATTGGTGCACCAAATGGCGGTATTTCAAATCTCTGAATCCAACCCAAATGTATTAAGGGTGTATCTCATAATGACATATGCAGCAAAGGCTGCCAATTAAAGTTTTTTTTGCCCAAACGGGTGTTTGTTTAATAACTCAATAGGGCAGCAGTATATAACCTCGGAAATTCAAACGTGCTTATGCTGCAAGGCCTGAAATATTGTGTATTTTGCACCAAAAAGGGTGTTTTATTAATGAAAGAATATAAGCCCTGTATATACAGGGTGTATCTCACACGGCCTGACCCACTGTAAGCCTGAATTCAATATTGGTGCACCAAATGGTGGTATTTCAAATCTATGAATCTAACCCAAATGTATTAAGGGTGTATCTCACAATGACATATGCATCAAAGGCTGCCAAATAAACTTTTTTTGCCCAATTGGGTTTTTGTTTAATAACTCAATATGGCAGCAGTATATAATCCAGGAATTTCAAACGTGCTTATGCTGCAAAGTCTGAAATATTGTGTATTTTGCCCCAAAAAGGGTGTTTTATTAATGAAAGAATATAAGCTCTGTATATACAGGGTGTATCTCACATGGCCTGAACCACTGTAGGCCTGAATTAAATATTGGTACACCAAATGGCAGTATTTCAAATCTCTGAATCTAACCCAAATGTATTAAGGGTGTATCTCAAAATGACATATGCAGCAAAGGCTACCAAATAAGCCCTGTATATACACACGGTCATGTCACACGGTCTGACCCACACTAGGCCTGAATTAAAGATTTCTTTGCCCAAAATGGCTGTATTTCAAATGCCTGAATGAAACCCCTGTATGTAAAGGATGTATCCCACACGGCGTGAACCACTGTAGGCCTGAATTAAATATTGTATTAAGGGTGTATCTCACAATGACATCTGTATCAAAGGCTGCCAACTTATTATTTTTTTGCCCAAAATAGTGTTTGTTTAACAACTGAATTCGACAGCAGTGTATAAGCCTGTAATTTCACACGTGCTGATGCTGCAAGGCCTGAAAATACTGTTTTTTTTTTTTTTTGCAAAAAAGTGTGTTTTTAAAACCCCAGAAAATGATGGGTGTATTTCTAGCTTACATTGCACACTGACTAATCCAGATGTTGTATATTGCCAAAAAAACCCTAGTTATTTGATCAGTTTTAACCCCGTAACCAAATAAGTTAAGTGTGCAGTGATTGTAAGAGTGACGCCTGTCATGTGCGCGTCATGCAGACTCACAGTATTGTTTCACTACCACAGCAGACTCTAGTTGATAGTAACTAGTAGTAGCTATGCTGCTGCCACTAAAGTTCACATTATTGCCATCAAGGGAGTGTGGTCCCAAACTTGAAAGGTGTTATGCTATGAGAATTTTTTTTAAATAAGTGCAATATAATACAGGACAATCTATTTCTAACAAAGCTAAAACCAGCCCTGTACCTCACATGGAGCTCCCCACAATCATTGCTCCAGTTGATCTGTTTATTTTAAGATGACAGCCCTTTCTCAGAGGTTGTGTCCTCTCTGCTGCACCTTTCTCCTTAACATAGCTCAGGTGGTGGTGGCATGTCTTTTCTGTTTGAGCTCTCTTCCCAATAACTAGTACAGCTTCTAAAAGTATATGTGGCTGGTGGAAGTTGAAGGACAGAAATGAGCATGTGCGGCCACCTCAGTAGGTGGATATGCACATTACTCCAACAAGGAGTACAGCAAAGGGCACTATTATAGTGAAGTAAAGAGAATATCTCACATCTTGAGAACTTTTATAACAGTTCTGTTATAATAAAATAGCATTTAATTGTAGCACAGACCTTTTAAGGGGCTGCAGGGCCCTTTGAATACTAATTAAGCCCCTGTGTGGCACATTATGCAAATACATGATGAATTATTTGAATTTCATAGGAGATACTTATGTATGTACTGTGTATATCAATGTTCTGAAATGAAGTAGTATCATCAGTAGATCGCCTTAAGCCGAGTCAAAATCATTATTTGGGTGCTGCATGATTGCCAAGTTGGGTGCACCTGTACTTTCTGTGATCCTACATTGTAAGCACAGTTGTAGCCTAGCAATTAGCAGTAATCCACATGATGTTACTGTGGCTTGGCCTCATATATAATAGCACCCTTTGGAGAATAAAAGCAAAATAGCTTAATAAATAATTTCCTTCAACAGTAGAATCCACCTATTTTTTGTGCTCTAAAAATAATCAGATTGATCAATCAGACAATTACCTTTTATACATTTTCCAGGTTTACATTTCTAGAACTAGTCATTGACAGTCTTCCTAATTTTATTTAGACAAGCTTAAGCACAGTTACTTTAAGTATTTCTATAAATCAGTATGCTCAATAATAAAATTAAATAATTACCAATGCTTAAATTTAACCCAGAACTCTTTTTTTGGCTAAAACACATTTAAAAGCTATTTGTCATGCAAATGGTAAAAATGGATGTTAAAGTCACAATCCAAAGGTCATACGTACAGGTCTTACAAAAAGGTAGTAACATTTTTATGAAATACAACATTTTAATTCAGCTAGATGGCCTTTTTAATAGTTTCCCTCTAATTGCCAGGTTTTGGGGGCTGTAGTTTTAGGAAGCACAAAATTGAAACCATTATCTTTAATAGGCAATACCTCTTCCAAACCTTCACTATGGACTCTGATAAAACCATTAACTGTTATTGAAGTTGTACAATAAAATTGGTTCATCGCCATTCTTTGAATATATTTCTTTTCTTATTTTAACTAGACTGAAGTAGAGTTAGAGCTGGCATTTGGAATTTAGAAAGGGAAGCAATATTATTGTTGTAAAGTTTCATCACATTTGTAGAAAATAGTACTTAAGGTTCGATATTTGCTCAGGACATATTTTTAGAACCTAGAATTTTTATAATCTCCAAGTTAGTAAATTTCCTGACTACAATTTTCCTAAAATGTAATAATAAAAAACACAAAGGGGAGAATTTATCATTCCTCTATGCCATGAATTTGTCTTTAAAAGTTGCAAAAGTAGGTTTTGAACCTTTTAAATTGATATTGTGTCCAGATTTAGTTGCAACTAACATTTTTACGCCACCATCTCCAGTTTCATAAAGGGGGTGTGGGCAAGAGTGTGGGCAGCGCCAAAGTTCCTGGCACATTTATCCTCATTTATGTCAGAAAATGACATAAATGATGACTGAAATCTATGCCAGCTACAGGTTAGAGTAGATTTGTGCATGGACTGCAGTAGGAGGCATTCAATTAATGATGAGGCCATAACTTAAATGCCTCTTCCAAGCATAGCAAGGCCCAATAATGCCAGAGTATCTCATGCCAGTCTTGATAAAACAGGGCCATAGATTTTAAGGTCACTATTTTAGAACTAAGACAAAAATATTCAATTTTGTTTTAATCATGACTGTTCCAATTATTAAAATCATATTATTTGATAATCTTATATAACGGATGTAATTTTTCCATGAATGACAATACTATTACCCCATAAATAGAAAATTCCAGCATTTCCTCATTTAATATACTGTATGACTTTAATTTTATCCTTTCACAACTGATAATTATACAATAAATTATTTTCTACCTGCCCTATAAGTTTTCCTATCTTCCTTCTTACAATCTTGTATTTAGCTGTAAGATAACAGGCTGTGTAATTGCACCTCCACCACTGCTCTTGCTATAAAGGGAAAAAAAATTAACTCCCATTAAAAGTTTACTCCTATGTTTTCTGCTAGATCTCTGTCTGCCCCAGGAGACATTTTCCTCTCATCCTTCTTACAATCTTGTATTTCGCTGTAAGATAACAGGCTGTGTAAAGTCACCTCCACCACTGCTCTGACAGTAAAGGGAAACATATGACCTCCCATCCCCATTAAAAGTTTACTACTGTGTTTTCTGTTAGATTTCCACAAGAACAGTAACAGGAACATGCAAAAAAATACTGTAGACTGACAAACATGGTAGATAAATGTGTTTCCCTAGTACTTCTTTACCTTTTATTATTATTCATTTTTAGGTTTTAAAATATATAGTTAGCTCATTAGAAACTGGATACTTCTAAACTGGATTGAGGGGAATTTAACTGCTTTGGGGGGGGGGGGGGTGAATCCTGTTTGCTACTTTTCTAAAAACTGAGTGGATCAGGGCAGGGAGTGAGTGGTGCAAAGCTGGGTCTAGCCGGCATTCCACATTTATTATAATTTATGCTAGAAAACGGTTTTAAATTATACCTGAAATCTACACCAGCTCATAGCTCTCAGAAAGCTCAGAGATATGCTAAAATTATTTAGTGAAAGTTATGGAACTTCTTACACCAACATGGTAGACATTAAGACAGTCTTAATATATGTCCCTCATGCTTTTTTTGGGAGAAAAAAAATGCAGTTTTTAATGTAGTTTTTGAAGCAGAAGAGGAGTCAATAGAAAGTAGACTAATATGAGAATTTATTATGATAGGTGTATTTCACATCAGTTTTTATATTGAAGTTGCTCTGCACACTTGAACCAAATGTATGAACTTAGCACACAGTAAAAATAAATTTATGATGCAATATGGCATCAATAAAAAAAAAAGTACTCTTAGGAGATGCTTGGTGTGAACTTTTTTGTGACTTTTTAAAAGTTGCAAAATATAACTGAGGCATTAAACTGATCTACAAAAAATACTTGGCCTAAATTCCACTCCATATTGGAAAGTAAATCGGGGTGGTGCAGGGTGCCAAAGCTTCCCCGTTATCTGTAATCGGGTCTGATGGAGATCTGGCTGCAACCCAGCAACTATGATAAGAATAAGCTGGATAAAAAACGCTGCACAGTGGGTTTTTTCTGGACGATTCTTGGCATATTTGCCAGGTTGCGGCCGGATCTCCACTAGACCCCTTCATAGTTAATTTTTTAACCACTTTCAGGCTTTGGCTAAAAAAAGTGTATGAAAAATTTCCAACGGAAACTACATAATTTTTCAGAAAACACTTTGTAACTATCCTTAGTAAGATGGGGAAGACTAGAAGACATCCAGGAATGCTTTATTACTGGATGTAAGAGCACTGACATGTGAGTTCACATGCTTACAGAGAGATAGCTCATTCACTCTTGTTTATTATGGATCCATGCTTGCTTGTTTATTTAAAAAAATGGTTCAAATGAATTTAATGGTTTTACTCACAGTCCTGTCTATTCTGTATAAACTCTTTTATGTATGCATATTACTTTTTTTTCCTATTTGCAATATATTCCAACAGATCAGTTGGTACTATTTTTAGTCCACAGAAGTTAATGGCTGAATTTATAAACAGTATGTTCCATTTTAGCATAGTGTGTGTGTTTCTTTATTTGGGTCATTTTTTTTTTTTTTTTATGTGTATTTCAGCAACTTTACAAAAATATTTTAAAAAAATTGTCCCTTAGCAAAAATGGAACAAATACAGATGAAAAACAGACAATTCAAAGCAAAATCTGAAACAAAAATGGATATAGTACTCAACAAAGTGAAACAAACTGTAAAACATTGATCTATAGTTTCATTTACAAATAGGAAGTGGCCAAACATGGATACACAATGTGGATTTTAATTTTACAATTGTTTTCTATTTTAGAGAAACATATTTGTATAGAGATTGCAGATTTGTTTTCATGTTTACTACTTCTATAAAATAAAGTCTTAGATGTATTTAACCATTTACTGAGCATTATAAAAACTTATCTTTACAGTAAAAGTTGTAATTTTAATTGGTACCATGTGGGGGTTCATAAAGTGGTCTGAAAACATTGTACTCATTTGTAAACTTGATAAACACAAAATCAGCAGTTGTGCCATAACTTTTGTTCCTGCATCATCACTGTGCCGTTATGGTGCAGTGAAGTACCATAAGAGATTAAATCTCATTTTGAGACTTTTTCTGAAAAGTTCACATTCTTTCCACGTGAATATTGTATATCTAGAAATGGGAGGGTAGAGATTTGCTCTTCCTAATATCTTTAGTAATAGGAAAGTGAATTTTATAGCCCCCATGATCGTATGAATATGATTATGGGGGCTGCCATCTTGCTGGATGTGTTCTTAACAGCATTTACACAGCATTAAAAAAAAAAAAATGCTTTATGGCAGCCCCATGGGCCATAGGCACAATAGTCAGGAGGGACATCATTGACTAGGCATGTTTATATGGTTTTCTAGGCATGTTGTATGACCTGTGCAGAGGTCATTGTACAAGGAAAGAAGAGCTAAGCTTTGACCATCACCATTGTCAAAATCACCAATCATTGTAAATTGTGGATCCTGTCTCACCTACAGACAGAGGTGATATCGAATTATCATTCTAGGCAGGATTAGATAATATATAACTGCAGTAATGGGATCTGCACAGACCAAGAAGTGTCACCTATTATTAGGATCAGCGGGCAGTGCAAAAACTGCAGGAATTTATGGTTTTTGTTTAAATATAGTTATTGACATGGAAAATAAAAAAAATAACAATCAGAAATTATTTCAAAATATGTTAAACATAAAAATGTGATTTAAACATTAAGTCATTTTCTGATGACACCTTCCCTTTAAGGCATGACATGTAAATAAAATATTACTGAAGTAACAATTAAATGTGTTGGCCATTGCACCCACCTCTTTTATTTGCTCTTCACCTTCTTTCTCCTATCTCCATATTTTCTATGATAATTTAATTAACAGAATGATTTTGTAATTTATCAAATTGTCTTCTGTTTATGATTTGAGCATGCATTACTATACCAGACTGCGATATGTCATTGCATATCACTCTGTATAACCTCTTGGTACTAATAGTTTAATGTTAAAAGGCTTGGTCACTTTCTGGTCACCTTTGACAAATGTGTTTGTGAGATGATTGGCACTTACTAATATAGCCTTTGTTTAAATTCTGCTCCATTTTCTATATTTTATAAGGTATGCCTCCTTGTTTACAAAGTCTTTTGTGATGTCCACACAATGTGACCAGGCAAATCACCTCAATGTTATGTCTCCTCCATTCAAATACACTGCACCTGCCATCTGCACTTGCACTGTTGGCAGTTTAGTGCAGGTGCACTGTGTTTTAATGGAGGAGACATCACAAGCAGGGAATTTGCCTGGTCACACTAACCTCCATACGCAGCCATATTATGGACAAGACCCCTGTGTGTACAGCAGAAAATACTCTATAAATGAGGGAGTATACCTTATTGAAATATATAAAATGTTGCAGAATTTCAAGATTGGCTAAATTAGTTTGTGCCACATAATCATCTCACAAACACATTGGTCAACAATAACCAGAAAGTGGCCAACACCTTTAAGTTACTTCTGTAATATTGTATTTACATGTCATGCTTTAAATGGAAGGTGTCATCAGAAAATTACCTATTGTTTAAATCACATTTTTATGTTTAACATATTTTAAAATAATTTTTGATTGTTATTTTTAATTTCCCATGTCAATAACTATATTTAAACAAAAACCATAAATTCCTGCAGTTTTAGCACTGGCCGCTGATCCTAATAATAGGTGACACTTCTTGGTCTGTACAGATCAGATTACTGCAGTTATATATTATCTAATCCGGCCCATAATGATAATTAGATATCACCTCTGTCTGTAGATGAGACAGGATCCAATATTCACAATGATTGGTGATTTTGACAATGGTCATATTCAAAGCTTAGCTCTTCTTTCCTTGTACAATGACCTCTGCGCAGGTCACAGATCATGCCTAGAAAATTCTCCCATAAAAGTCAATGATGTCCCTCCTGACTATTGTGCCTATGGCCCATGGGGCTGCCATAAAGCATTTTTTTTTAATGCTGTTAAGTACACATCCGGCAAGATGGCAGCCCCCATAATCATATTCAGGAAATAGAATAAAAAAATCTACAATGATAAAATAAAAACAGACTACATAAAAAGGAAATGTGTCACTATCTGGTTTTAACTGGCAGATAAACATTTTGGTGACATATTTCCTTCACTGCCTCACTTAAGCACCATATAGTGGCACACAAAGTCTAATAGACAATCTGCTTTTGCACAGTCCATGCAACTTTGACTCTGTTCACATTTACACTAGTTCTTTTTTTTCAAGCTTCAGATGTCTTTTAGGCCTCTTTCACATGGGCGTTGCAGGAAAATGTGCGGGTGTGTTGCGGGAACACGCGCAATTTTTCCGCGCGAGTGCAAAACATTGTAATGCATTTTGCACTCACGTGAGAAAAATCGTGCATGTTTGGTACCCAAACCGATCGATGTTCTGTAGATTGTATTATTTTCCCTTATAACATGGTTATATGTTGAATACAGAATGCATAGTAAAATAGCACTGGAGGGGTTAAAAAAATAATAATAATTTAACTCACCTTAATCCACTTGATCGCGAAGCCGGCATCTCTTTCTGTCTTCATCTTAGCTGTGTGGAGGAAAAGGACCTGTGGTGACGTCACTCTGGTCATCACATGATCCATCACATGATCTTTTACCATGGTCATGGATCATGTGATGAACCGGAGTGATGTCACCACAGGTCCTGTTCCTCCACACAGCACAGAAGACAAACAGAAGAGATGCTGGGCTTCGTGATCAAGTGGATTAAGGGGAGTTAAATTATTTTTTATTTTATTTTTAACCCCTCCAGCACTATTTTACTATGCATTCTGTATTCAGAATGCTATTATTTTCCCTTATAACCATGTTATAAGGGAAAATAATAATGATCGGGTCTCCATCCCGATCATCTCCTAGCAACCGTGCGTGAAAATCGCACCACATCCGCACTTGCTTGCGGATGCTTGCGATTTTCACGCAAACCCATTCATTTCTATGGGGCCTGCGTTACCTGAAAAACGCACAAAATAGAGCATGCTGCGATTTTCACGCAACGCATAAGTGATGCGTGAAAATCACCGCTCATGTGAACAGCCCCATAGAAATGAATGGGTCGGGATTCAGTGCGGGTGCCATACGTTCAACTCACGCATCGCATCCGCGCGGAATACTCGCCTGTGTGAAAGGGGCCTTATTGTTCAGAATAGGATAGTATGCTGTAGTATTGTATCCAGCAAAAAGCTGATATCTGATAAAAACAAGAATGTCAATGGAGAAAATGTTCATAAGGGTTCAAAACAACTGGAAATCAAGATGCCACTGTGAACATAGCCTTACATGGTTGCAAAAGGTAACTGTACAAGATAGTTGTCAATACTGCAAACACTTCATCTTTGGCATAGATATCTGGAAACAAATGAGGATCTTGTGCTTTGCATGGCAATGGAACAATGTTAGATAAAAATAATATTAAGTCCTGTCCGAAGCTAAATATTTCTTATATATTGGTTAAACATTTTGTGTTGTTAGCATTGCTTTCTGTTGTGCAAGTTAGTTTTTGCTTACCTTCTTAAAAAATAGCTTGAAAATGAAGGATAATGCAGGATAAAATATGCATGGCCATGCTTTTGAAACCAATAATGTAATTAAACTGCAGCAAAACAGCATAATGTTCATAAGTCTACAAGAAATAAAACAGCTTGGTAACTGGAACAGATAAATTACATGGACAGATGAGGAAAACACATTTCTACGCTATAAACTCCAGTCCAAAATGCTCCTAAATACTTATACTTCCCTCAATGCATTAGTCTGCCTTTGAAACTCATACTGAATGATTTCCTTGGAAAATAGGAAACAACTTTGCAGAATGAAAATATAAACCAAGTTATCCTTAAGGTTACATCTTATAATGTATAGGTCACTCACATGTCCAGGGTCCATTGCTGGGCCCTACAGCACATTGCTTTTCTCTTGCATCGTGCCATACAGTTCCTTAGCCTTGCATCTGAGCTGGTTTGAAAAAATTAGGCCTCACTAGCAACATTCTATGCTAGACTGTCTGGGAGAGATTTGCCAACATCCTTTGATGAACCAGTCTCTTTTGAAACTAGAAAGGTTTTCAGTTCAAGGAAAGATCTAACCAGAGCATCAAGTTCACCAGGTACCATAGGCAGGGCCGTCTTTAATATTGATTGGACCCTGGGCAAAAATTAACTTGGGTCCCCTGGATCCCGCCTTCCCACACCTTAGCAGGCAATCACGCCCCCCACCACAACACACACACAAAAAATCCACACATCTGGTAGAGTACAGTGAATGACTGTAAATACTTCCAGTTCTGAAGACTCCAGCGGCTCAGGATCAGTGCTCTGGGCAGCTGGGCTCAGGCTGGAAGTGGGCACCGCTCTGCAGGAAGGAGACCAGGGCTCGGCTCACCCTAGTGTTACAGTGCACCCCAGCACCCCACAGTATGCAGTATAGCACCCTATAGTATACAGCACCACACAGTATGCAGTTTAGCACCCCACACTATACAGTACCCCACAGTATATAGTAGAGAAGTATAGCAGCCCACAGTATACAGCACCCCACAGTATACAACACCTCACAGTATACAACATCTCACTGTATACAGCCCCCTAAACTATACACTATACAGCCCCCCACACTATACAGTACAGCAGTATAGCACTCCACACTATACTGCACCCACAGTATACAGTATACAGACCCCCACAGTATACAGTACAGCAGTATAGCCCCCCCACTATACAGCCCCCCCCACAGTATACAGACCCCCACAGTATACAGGCCCCCCCACAGTATACAGACCCCCACACTACACAAGCCCCCCACACTATACAGCCCCCTCACAGTATACAGGGCCCCCCACAGTATACAGGGCCCCCCACAGTATACAGGCCCCCACACAGTATACAGCCAACCACACAGTATACAGCCCACCACACAGTATACAGCCTCCCCACAGTATACAGGCACCCACACAGTATACAGCCCACCACACAGTATACATCCCCACACAGTATACAGTCCCACACAGTATACAGCCCCCCACAGTATACAGGCCCCCACACTGTATACAGACCCCCACACTACACAAGCCCCCCACAGTATACAGGGCCCCCCACAGTATACAGGGCCCCCCACAGTATACAGGCCCCCACACAGTATACAGCCAACCACACAGTATACAGCCCACCACACAGTATACAGCCTCCCCACAGTATACAGGCACCCACACAGTATACAGCCCACCACACAGTATACATCCCCCACACAGTATACAGTCCCACACAGTATACAGCCCCCCACAGTATACAGGCCCCCACACAGTATACAGCACCCCACTATACAGTAGTTTACAGTATATTAACATAACAGCCCCTGTCACCTTTTTCTGATGTAATCTTCACACAAAAAAGCTCCACAGTTAACTTCTGCAGCACTCCTGCTAGGACCTGTGATGACCTCATAGCCATGTGACCATTAATATTGCTAGGTTACTGGTCACATGGTGATGATGTCATTAAGGTCCTAGATCACAACTTTAACACAGTACTATCATGATGCCTGGACTCAGTGCCGGCAAGCATGGCAGCACCCCCTGTGTAGCTGACAGCTTGACACCCAGGGCAGTAGCTAGCAGGGCTCAAGAGGCAGCTGCCTTGGGCCCCCCAGGAGCAACTGGGCCCGGGGAAGCTGCCCCTTTTGCCCCTTGGTAAAGACGGCCCTGACCACAGGTTAGTATACCCTGCAAGTCTCCAGGAACAGACCTATGGAAACTATGCAACTCGGGTAGGGATGAGCGAATACAAACAGCACTGTTCAGGTTCGTACCAAATATTATGGTGTCCAGGTACCCGAACCCGATCACGGAAATTTGCGCAAAAGTCAGTGTTTGTTGTTTAGAGTTTAAACAAAACTTGTTCAAAGGCTGCAGCTAAGCCAATCAAGAAGTGTTTAAGCTGTGGGCACTTGGAAGCCATCACAGACATGCCTAATATTGGCATGGCTATGATTGGATGGCGCACCATGTGACCCTGCATGCATAAATGCCAGATCATGTGGTGTGCCGCCATTCTGCTCTTACTAGTGTAGGGACAAGATGCTGCTGCACTGAGGGACAGTGTTAGGCTTTTATTTTTATTAAGCCTGTGGGTGGCCTGTAGGCATTTCTGTGGGCACAATAAAATACCTTTGCACCAGTGACACAGAAATACAATACTTAAGTGTGCTTTTCAGTCTGTGGGTGAGCTAAAGAAATTTTTGGGTCGGTGCAATACTACTCCTTTGCACCAGTGACAGAGAAATATAATACTTAATTGGGCTGTTAATTCTGTGTTTGACCTAAAGTCATTATTGGGGTTCAAAACTCAGTATTTTCATCCACTACTTACTGTTCTACGGGTACTTTCACACCAGCATTTTTCTTTTCGGGCATAGAGTTCCGTCCTAGGGGCTCTATACTGGAAAATAACTTATCAGTTTTATCCCCATGCATTCTGAATAGAGAGCTATCTGTTCAGGATGCATCAGGATGTCTTCAGTTCAGTCTTTTTGACTGATCAGGACAAATCTAAAACCGCAGCATGCTTCGGTTTTATCTCCGGCCAAAAAAACTGAACACTTGCCTGAATGCCAGATACCTACTTCCAACAAATATTGATTTAGGGCTACAATATAACTGCTTCCACAAAATACTGATTAAGGGGTTCGATATACCTGTTTCCACCAAATATTGATTAAGGCCTGCAATATACCTGCTTCAACAAAATACTGATTAAGGGTTTTGATATACCTGCTTCCACAAAATACTGATTGAGGGCTGCAATATACCTGCTTCCACAAAATACTGATTAAGGGGTTTGATAAAACTGCTGCCATAAAATACTGATTGAGGGCTGCGATATACCTGCTTCCACAAAATACTGATTAATGGGTTTGATATATCTGCTTCCACAAAATACTGATTGAGGGCTGAGATATACTTTCTTCCACAAAATACTGATTAAGGGGTTTGATATACCTGCTTCCAGAAAATACTAATTAAGGGGTTTAATATACCTGCTTCCACAAAATACTGATTGAGGGCTGTGATATACCTGCTTCCACAAAATACTGATTAAGGGGTTTGATATACTTATTTCTAATAAAATATTGTTTGAGGCCTTCGATATACCTTATTCCACAAAATACAGATTAAGGGGTTTGATATACCTGTTTCACCAAATATTGATTGAGGCCTGCTATATACCTGCTTCCACAAAATACTGATTGTGGGCTGTGATATATCAGTATTATTGCATAAATATTGCTCTTCTCTAGGGACTTATGCAATCTTGTAATGCATTTTTGAGGCAGTTCTGGATCCGTCTACAAATGCTGTCCATTTGCATGCAGATTGGCTGTTCCGTCAGGCAGTTCCGGCGACAGAACTGCTTGCCGGATCACTCTGCCGCAAGTGAGAATGTACCCTAAGTGGGAAGTTGGAGAAAGCGCATGCGATTACTTCAAAGAGTGCACCAGAGTTGGTTGAGTTGCTCACTCAGCCTTCCGCTTCTGCACCCTCCACACTCTCTGCTATGTGTACCCCAAATAAACCACCACCATAGCACCTCCATTTGAGTCAGAGGAATTATTTTCCCATCAATTCCCATACCTTACCATTATGCAGCCATTCTTGACATCGGATGAGGAAGAGGAGGTAGCAACGGCCGCCACCCAGCAGTCTGATGACAGTACCCAGATCAGCCTGAGGGAGGTTCCCGCTGTTGCTGCCTTCTCCGAGATCTCAAATGTCAGTGGTGGTGAAGGTGACGATGATGACGTGTTGATGGACTTCACGTGGGTGCCCACAAGAAAGGAAGAGGAGGGGAGTTCAGAGGGAAAGACAGACGCACCTCGTTCTCTGCAGAGTGTGACACACAGACATCTTAGTGTCCTCACATTTCTATCATAATCCCCCAACCTGGAGTCCCCACAGTGTTATTCTGCTGCTAGCTGTGCTCCCTAATACCCCCAAATACTATCCTGAAAAAAAATGTGTGCCCCTATAGTAATAGTGCTCCTCATAGTCCCACCAATTGTAATTCCTTTCTAGAATGCCCTCATTAGTAAAACTGCCACCTACAGTGCCCGCAACAGTGATAATGCTCCCCAAGAATACCCCAGTTAGTATAAGAGCCCTCCAGTATTAATAATACCCTCACAGAGCCACCAGTAGAAATAATGCCCCCCCATGTTCCCCCAGTGGTAATAAAGCTCTGTACAGACCCCTCAGTACAGGGCCATCCTCGCTACCTACGCTGGTTGCCAGGCTTGATCAGCAGGATCACCTGTTGGGTCGGTTCGCTGTGGCGTTGCAAACCTTGCTTGAACGCACGGCTCATTTAGCTTCCGTTGCTGATGGGTCGGTTGTCGCTCCTGGGCCCGCTCCTACTGCCGTTCCGGTTGTTGCGCCAGAGTCTACCCCGACACCTGTTGCTGCGCCTGCGGTGTTTCGGGGTATGACCGGTTCTGCCCCCCTTCCACAGCGCTTTGGGGGAGAGCCAACTCAGTGCCGAGGTTTCCTTAACCAGGTGGGCATTTACTTCGAGTTGCTGCCACATGCCTTTCCTACTGAGAGATCAAAGGTGGGCTTCTTGATCTCGCTGCTCTCGGACAAGGACTTGGCCTGGGCCAGCCCTTTATGGGAGAACAACAATCCGGTGGTTGCTGAGTTTTCCGGTTTTGTTGCTTCTCTTCGGAAGGTATTCGATGTGCCGGCTCGTGCTGCCTCTGCTGCGAAGCTCCTTATGTCCATCAGACAGGGTTCACGCTCCGTAGCTGAATACACCATTGAGTTTCGTACCCTGGCAGCAGAGGTGGGCTGGAATAATGAGGCTCTGGTCGCTGCTTTCTCTCATGGTCTCTCGGATGCCTTGAAGGATGAGGTTGCAGCTAAGGACCTACCTGTGGAGCTCGAGTCTCTTATTTCTTTCCTGATTTTGATTGACACCAGACTCAGGGAGAGACCTTACTTTCAGGAGAGCCTGTGGAGGCCTTCTAACAGATTGGCGCCTACGTTTGCTGTCCCACCCGTGCCTCCCTCTCCTCCCACGCCTCCTAGGGATGACTTGTCTGGGGGTGAACCCATGCAGCTGGGGTTTGCTCGCCTGTCCGAGGGGGAGAGGGTACTCCGGAGACGCGAGGGCCGATGCATGTACTGTGGTCTCGGTGGGCATTTTCGGTTGGCATGCCCGAACCGTCCGGGAAACGCTCGCACCTGAGATCCTGTCGGGGGCAGATCTTGGGTGGAGTCTCCTCGTCCCCGGTTTCCCGTGTTGACAAACCACTGATTACTGTTGTCCTCTCCTGGGTCGGGGGCTCGGTGACGACCCAGGCGTTGGTGGACTCTGGTGCTGGTGGTTTGTTCATTGATAGTGTGTTTGCTGCCGCCAATTCCATTCCTCTGCAGCCTCGAGGTTCCCCACTGGCTCTTGAGGCGATAGACGGCAGACCCCTTCTGCCGCCACACGTGACTCATGAGACCCTTCCAGTGGGGATGGCCATTGGTGCCGTTCACAGAGAGTCGGTCTGTCTCCAGGTGATTTCGTCTCCACACTACTCGGTGGTCTTGGGGTACCCCTGGCTCCAGAAGCATAATCCGACTTTCGATTGGAGATCGGCCGAGATCCTCTCGTGGTCACCGCAGTGTGGGGCTAGTTGCATCCATGGGCCTGTCAAGTTGCTGTGTACTTCCTCGGACTCTCTGTTGCCTCCTGAATACGAGGAGTACCGGGATGTATTCGATAAGGTGCGTGCGGTTGCCCTACCTCCGCACCGCCCATACGATTGTGCCATAGAGTTACAATCTGGTGCCGTTCCTCCTCGTGGCAAAGTCTATCCACTGTCGGTAGCGGAGAATGAGGCCATGGAGGAGTACGTGAGGGAGGCGCTTTCACGCGGACACATTCGCAAATCCTCGTCCCCGGCAGGGGCTGGTTTTTTCTTTGTGAAAAAGAAGGGCAGTGAGTTGAGGCCGTGCATCGATTACAGGGGTCTCAATCGCATCACGATCAAGAACGCTTACCCGATACCCTTGATTTCCGAGCTGTTCGATCGCCTCAAAGGGGCCACGGTCTTTACCAAACTCGACCTGAGGGCGGCATATAACCTGGTAAGGATCAAGGCGGGCGATGAGTGGAAGACCGCGTTTAACACCAGGACCGGTCATTATGAATCCTTGGTTATGCCCTTTGGGTTGTGCAATGCGCCCGCAGTCTTCCAGGAATTCATCAACGATGTTTTCCGTGACCTGTTGCAGCAGTGTGTGGTGGTCTATTTGGATGACATCTTGGTATATTCTGAATCCATGGAGGCCCACATTCTGGATGTCAGACGAGTGTTGCAACGGTTACGAGAGAACAAGCTGTTCGGTAAGCTTGAGAAATGCGAATTTCACCGATCCCAGGTAACCTTCTTAGGTTACATCATTTCCGCTGAGGGGTTCTCCATGGATCCTGAGAAGGTTTTGGCTGTCTTACAGTGGCCCCAGCCCAGTGGTCTTCGTGCCCTGCAGCGCTTTTTGGGCTTCGCCAATTATTATCGGAAGTTCATCAGGGACTTTTCCATGCTAGCCAAGCCTCTCACGGATCTGACCAGGAAGGGCAATAATCCCCAGGTCTGGCCGCCCGAGGCCATCCGAGCTTTTGAGGCTCTAAAGTCCGCCTTTGTGTCGGCTCCGATTCTGTCGCATCCCAACCCTGGGTTGCCGTTTGTCCTCGAGGTGGACGCGTCTGAGACGGGAGTAGGCGCCCTCCTGTCTCAGTGTAGAACACCAGAGGGTCCTCTGCTTCCTTGTGGGTTTTATTCCCGGAAACTGTCTTCCGCGGAGTGCAACTATCAGATTGGTGACAGGGAGTTATTGGCCATCGTGCAGGCCCTTAAAGAATGGAGGCACTTGCTCGAGGGCTCGGTGGTTCCGGTTCTCATCCTGACGGACCACAAGAATCTGACTTACCTCTCTGAGGCCAAGAGATTGACACCACGTCAGGCTAGATGGGCTCTGTTCTTGTCACGTTTTAATTACGTGGTCTCCTACCTACCCGGTTCCAAGAACATCAGAGCGGATGCCTTATCACTGCAGTACTCCGAGCTGTCCGGGGAGGAGTCGATTCCGACTTCGGTCATACCTCCGAATCAGATCCTGGCCGCCATTCGCACCAGCCTGACCTCTCCCCTGGGTGAGCAGATTTTGGCGGCTCAATCTGGTGCTCCCTCTGGGAGACCCAACGGCAGGTGTTTTGTGCCTGAGGAGTTGCGCACTCGGTTGTTGCGAACCTACCATAACTCCAAGGCCGCGGGGCATCCTGGAAAGAATCAGCTGTCCTGGGCTGTTTCATGTCTGTTCTGGTGGCCTTCTCTACGTTCCGACATCGCCGCATATGTAGCGGCATGCTCCGTTTGTGCCCAGAGTAAGTCCCCTCGGCACCTTCCGTTGGGCCTTTTGCAACCCATAGCCACCGGGGAGCGTCCATGGTCACACCTGGGGATGGATTTCATTGTGGACCTCCCTGCATCCCGAGGCCATACGGTCATTCTCATGATAGTGGATCGGTTTTCCAAATGTGCCACTGTGTACCTCTCAAGAAGTTACCCTCTGCACAAGAGTTGGCCTCGATTTTTGCCAGGGAGGTCTTCCGGTTGCACGGTTTGCCCAAGGAGATTGTGTCGGATCGGGGGAGTCAGTTTGTGTCCAGGTTCTGGCGCGCCTTTTGCTCCCAGTTGGGGATTCATCTCTCTTTCTCATCGGCCTACCACCCTCAGTCCAATGGGGCCGCAGAACGATCCAATCAGGCCTTGGAGCAATTCCTTCGTTGCTATGTCTCCGATCACCAAGACAATTGGGTTGACCTCCTGCCTTGGGCTGAGTTTGCCAGGAACACGGCGGTGAACTCTTCCTCTGGGACGTCTCCCTTCATGGCCAATTATGGGTTCCAACCTGCCGTGTTACCGGAGGTATTCTCTCCCCAGGATATTCCGGCTGTGGAGGATCACCTTTCCGTCCTACGTGCTTCTTGGGTACAGATCCAGAGGTCCCTTGAGGTCTCTGCGCAGCGCCAGAGACTCCAGGCTGATCGCAGACGAGCGCCCGCTCCTTCCTACCAGGTCGGAGACCGCGTATGGTTGTCCACCCGCAACCTCAACCTTCGAGTGCCCACTCCCAAGCTTGCGCCTCGCTTTGTTGGTCCCTTCCGAGTGCTTCGCAGGGTAAACCCGGTAGCCTATGCCCTTGCGCTTCCTCCTGGCATGCGGATCTCCAACGTGTTTCATGTCTCCCTCTTGAAGCCACTGGTGTGTAATCGTTTCACTTCCTCGATTCCTCGGCCTCGTCCGGTCCAAGTGGGCAATCGTGAGGAGTATGAGGTGAGCAATATCCTGGACTCACGCCTGGTCCGCGGCCGGGTGCAGTTTTTGGTCCATTGGCGTGGTTATGGTCCAGAGGAGCGTTCCTGGGTTCCCTCCGCAGATGTCCATGCTCCTGCCTTGCTCCGAGCCTTCCACGCACGCTTCCCTCAGAAACCGTTCCTCACTCCGCGGAGGAAGGGCCCTTGAGGGGGAGGTACTGTCATGGTCTTACCTCCTTGCTGTTCTCCTTCGTTTGACATGTGCTGGCGGCCATCTTGGTTTCTGGGTTTCTTGTAGCCTCCCACCCTGCGGCTCCTCCTTCCCACTGGGAGGAGCTGGATGCCTAGCTCATATATATATATAGGAGGTCTGTGGCTTCAGTTCCCTGCTTGGTCCTCCTGTGCTCACATGCTTCTAAGACTGCTGCTGCTTCTGGTTCCTGATCCTGGCTTCGTCTGACTACCCTGCTGATTCCT
Source organism: Bufo gargarizans (assembly GCF_014858855.1). Classification (NCBI taxonomy): domain Eukaryota; kingdom Metazoa; phylum Chordata; class Amphibia; order Anura; family Bufonidae; genus Bufo; species Bufo gargarizans. Next base: position 66,573,969 of record NC_058088.1, read on the forward strand.
GATCCTGGCTTCGTCTGACTACCCTGTTGGTTCCTGATCCTGGCTTCATCTGACTACCCTTCTGGTTCCTGATCTCTGGTTTCGCAAGACCCTGCTTCGGTTTAGCCATCCGTTTGGACTTTTGCCTTACAGCTTTATTTTCAATAAAGCCTTCTTATTTCCACTCATCTCTTGTTGTACGTCTGGTTCATGGTTCCATGACACCTATAGAGCCCCCAGTAGTAATATAGTGTCATCTACAGTGCCCCCAATATTTATACTGCCCCCTACTGTTATAATGCTCACCCTGAAGTTCCCCAAATGTTTAGAATGCCCTCTGCAGTGCCTTCTGTAGTTATATTCCTCCCTCCATCATACAGTCCCATGTAAATAATATCACACCATTAGTGATGGACGAACATCGGCCGGGACGGTACAAGTTCGCGGCGGGCCCCATTCACTTTAATGGCAGGCGAACCTAAAAAAAACTCAGCTCATATTTTCAGCCAAGAAATACTTACTAGAAGTGCACAAATAGTCCCACAACATGGACAGTGACATACTAGAGGGGGATCAATGACAAAAATTCCCACAAAAGATATGTATCTTAATCAGGGGACATTTTTCTGTGCCTTAAAGGGAAATTCTCTGAAATGTGCACTGTTGGACGCTAGAAAATTTTTATTTTAGGCCACAGGTGTATAGGCCATAAAAATTAGGCATTCACCTGACATAAAATAAATTCTGATTATGTGGCCGGAGGTATATTACAAGGTCAATGAATATCAATTTTACTGCAGGCCAGTGCAAATACAGGTCAAATACATATGTTTAAAATAACTAAAAATATTAAATTGAATTAAAAACATGTCTAACAAAATCCCCCCTCTTGAAAAAAACCCTAATGATAATAGTTGAAATTTGATAACACGTGGTCGTCACTGGTGTTGAATTCCTCCAAGGCCGCAACAATTATTCATTCAGCATACATAAAAGAACAAGTAAGTTTGTGGCTGAAGGTAGATTACACAGTCATTGGATATCAATTTTACAGCAGGCCAGTGAACTACAGGTCCCAAAAATTATGCATTCTGCGAACATAAAAGAACAGTAAGTATGTGGCTGAAGGTAGATTACACAGTAATTGGATATCAATTTACCAGCAGACCATTGTACTACAGGCCCCAAAACTTATGCATTCAGCATAATGCGGTAACGCAGCAGAACTGCAAACAAATGCTGCACTACCTAAATCCACTACATTCAAAGTATATTATTGGTATATAACACCCCTGCTTCAATCACTTTTTTTTTTTTTTTGGGGGGGGGTGATATATCACACCAGTTGAAATTATTTGTTCCAATAGCGTTTGGCACTCTGTGTAGCTGCAGTATTGCAGCAGAACTGCACACAACTATTGCACAATACATATGCACTATAATATACTTTCTATGTTAGAAAGTATATCATAAGTATATTACACCTCTTAGTATGTCACACCTATCGATAGAACACCTATAGCAGTCCTTGAAAGGACTTTTGTGGCCCTATTAACTAGCGTTTGGTGTCCCTAACAGCCTGTCCCTGCTCCACACAGCAACCTCTTCCTACACTGGCAAAAGACTGAATGTAAAATGGCGATCAGATCAGGTTTATTTTTAAGGCAGGGAGTATGTCCATGTGCTGAAACGTCTCAATTGGCTGTCCTGTACCACTTGATGCATGTGTCATGGGTCAAAGTTTTTCACAATGTACAAGAATATGGCACCGGCGGACATCGCTATATGTTCACCCATTCGGCAAACTGCAAACAAGCAAAGTTTGCCGCAAAACGACTGCCAGCCGAACTGCAAGGCCATCTCTACACACCATCTCTGCTGCCCCCTCCAACATACAGTCCCAAGTAAATAATATCACCCCCTTCCCAGCCACCTCCAACATGCAATCCCATGTAAACATCTCCCCCTCAACATTCAGTTGCATGTAAATAACATCATTCCCCCCACCAGCCACCTTCAACATACAATCCCATGTAAATAACATTTCCCCTCAACATTCAGTCCCGTGTAGTGATGATGCATGCATAGGCAAAATTTGTTTTCACCATATTTTGCGCATAATATTCGCAATATTCACAATAAATTCTAGAATTTGTGATCTCCAGTCATTATTTTCACAATTGCAAATTTTGTTGTGCATTACATGCAACTTCACATTTTATCAGGTCTGAGTAGATATTATTGATTGGTGCACTAAGTATTATTGTGACATCATAGCACTATGTCTGTAGCATGTATGGTATGTATAGACAGCAGAGAAGCAGTAATTCCTATCACACTACCTAACACCCTGCACTGCAACCTATGAGCTACATTATATAACTATCTAACCTACACTGACTATCTCCCACAAACTATCTGTATTATATATATATAAGCTAACTAAATATCTAATGTAATTGGATAAGGAATAGGATCCAGATGAAAGCACAGAGCACAGCAATGTCACGGCTCTCTCTCTCTCAGAACTGCAAAAAAACTGCAGAAAATGGCTGCTGGGGAGTTTCTGATATAGTAAAGGGGTAGACAACTATCCTATTGGTTGCTATGGATGTTGCTAAGCTCTGACAAAGATATTGCAGCCTTCTCATTGGCCCAAAAACAAGAAGGGAGGTTACTGATGAAAAAATGTCTAGAATATTCACAATTACAAATATATAGCACTATATTCTAAATCTTCGCAAATTCTCGAAGTGCCAATATTCACGATAAAAATTTAGCAATTAGAATATTTGTGATCAACACTAGTCCCATGTAAATAACATCACTGCCTTCCTATCCCCTTTTCCACATCATCCTCTCCCAAAGTCGCCTTCAACATACAGTCCCATGTACCCATGTAAATAACATCACCCTGACCCAGCTTCCTCCAACATTCAGTCCCATATAAATAACATCACTCCCTCCCATAGCAGCCATCAACATACAGTCCAATGTAAATAGCAAAACCCTGCCGCAGCCCCCTCAAACGTTCAGCTCCATTTAAATAACATAACTTTCTCACACAGCCCCCTCCAACATACAGTTCCATGTAAATAACATAACCCCTTCCAAAGCCATCTCCAACATACAGTCCCATGTAAATAATATCCCTCCCTTCAGCCCTAACATACAGTCCCAGTTAAATAACCACAACTCCCATCATTGCTCTTCCTCTCCCTTCACTTACCTCTCCTCATGTGCAGAACTCACCACAGATTCTTCCCCCAAGCCTTCTCCTCTTCACTGCTGTCCTCTGCTGCACTGGTCACATGATGGAGACATCATCGCAGGTCCTTCTCAACCACTGACCACTGTTTTACTGGTCACATGACCTGTGTTGACATCACAGGTCCTTCAGATCTTCCACTGCATTAAATTTAATTGTATTGCCTTCCTGAAGACAGCAATACAGTTGTATCTTGCAGGCAGGCAGGATATTTGGGGACTGGGAAAAAAAAGCATCAGGGGCCGCAGGCCCCAAATGTTTTAACTTAGCAACTCAGCAAATCATGGTGAAAGCTCTGAGAGGCGAGAACCCCTGGACTACTGGGTGTGCAGGCTTGACCTATGGCCAGAGCTGGCACAATTTGCCATGGAACTCTTGGCTTGCCCCTCGTTGAGTGTCCTGTCCAAAAGGACATTCAGCGACAGTGTGGACTACCTCACTTTTCTAAAAATGAATGTGGCATGGATCTCGGAGGAATTCAACACCTCTGACAACCATGTGTAATTGAATTTCCTCATGCCAGCCCACACATATCCACCACAACAACACAGAACAAAGAATGGTCCCTGTCTTAAGTATATGCAGCGGCATAAAAGGCCTTTTCTGTCAGGTGAATACCTAATTCTGGGGGGCTCTACTACAGTAGCCTACAGTAAAAAATTTGCCACTGACCGCCTTATGTACCTCCAGCCACATCATCAAAAGTTATTTTCTGTCAGGTGAATGCCTAATTTTTGGGGCCTGTACTGGCCTACAGTAAAATTTTTAGCCGGTGACTGCCTATTGTACCTCCAGCCACATCATAAAAAGTTATTTTCTGTCAGGTGAATGCCTAATTTTTTGGGGCCTGTACTCACTGTACAAGTGAATATGTGGCTGGAGATATTTTTGACGGTCAGTGGATAACAATTTTTCTGCAGGCCAGTGGATTACAGGCCCTAAACATTAGGCATTCAACGGACAGAAAAGAGAAAGTGATTATGTGGCTGGAGGTATATTAGGCGATCAGAGGATAACAATTTTACCACAGGCCAGTGGAGTATAGGCCCCAAACATTAAGAATTCACTGGACAGAAAAGAACAAGAGAATATATGGCTGGAGGTACATTAGGCATTCATTGAATATCAATTTTACTGTAGGCCAGTGGAGTAGAGGCCCTAAACATTAGGCCTTCACCGGACAGAAAATAACAAGTGATTATATGGCTGAAGGTACATTAGGTGTTCACTGAATATCAATTTTACTGTAGGCCAGTGGAGTACAGGCCCCAAATATTATGCATTCACCTAACAGAAAAGAACAAGTGATTATGTGGCTAGAGGTATTTTAGACGGTCAGTGGATAACAATTTTACTGTAGGCCAGTGGAGTATAGGCCCCTAAAATTATGCATTCACCTGACAGAAAAAAAGAAGTGATTATGTGGCTGGAAGTATTATAGATAGTCAGTGGATAACAATTTTACTGTAGGCCAGTGCAATACAGGCCCCAAAAATTATGCATTCACCGGACAGAAAAGAACAAGTAATTATATGGCTAGAGGTATATTAGGCGGTCAGTGGATAACAATTTTATTGTAGGCCAGTGGAGTACAGGCCCCAAAAATTATGCATTTACCTGACAGAAAAGAACTAGTGATTATGTGTCTGGAGGTACAGTCGTGGCCAAAAGTTTTGAAAGTGACACAAATATTCGTTTTCACAAAGTTTGCTGCTAAACTGCTTTTAGATATTTGTTTCAGTTGTTTCTGTGATGTAGTGAAATATATATACACACACTTCATACGTTTAAAAGGCTTTTATCGACAATTACATGACATTTATGCAAAGAGTCAGTATTTGCAGTGTTGGCCCTTCTTTTTCAGGACCTCTGCAATTTGACTGGGCATGCTCTCAATCAACTTCTGGGCCAATTCCTGACTGATAGCGACCCATTCTTTTATAATCACTTCTTGGAGTTTGTCAGAATTAGTGGTCTTTTGTTTGTCCACCCGCCTCTTGAGGATTGACCAAAAGTTCTCAATAGGATTAAGATCTGGGGAGTTTCCAGGCCATGGACCCAAAATGTCAACGTTTTGGTCCCCGAGCCACTTATTTATCACTTTTGCCTTATGGCACGGTGATCCATCGTGCTGGAAAATGCATTGTTCTTCACCAAACTGTTGTTGGATTGTTGGAAGAAGTTGCTGTTGGAGGGTGTTTTGGTACCATTCTTTATTCATGGCTGTGTTTTTGGGCAAAATTGTGAGTGAGCCCACTCCCTTGGATGAGAAGCAACCCCACACATGAATGGTCTCAGGATGCTTTACTGTTGGCATGACACAGGACTGATGGTAGCGCTCACCTTTTCTTCTCCGGACAAGCCTTTTTCGTGATGCCCAAAACAATCGGAAAGAGGCTTCATCAGAGAATATGACTTTGCCCCAGTCCTCAGCAGTTCACTCACCATATTTTCTGCAGAAGATCAATCTGTCCCTGATGGGTTTTTTTTTGAGAGAAGTGGCTTCTTTGCTGCCCTTCTTGACACCAGGCCATCTTCCAAAAGTCATCGCCTCACTGTGCGTGCAGATGCACTCACACCTGCCTGCTGCTAATCCTGAGCAAGCTCTGCACTGGTGGCACTCCGATCCCGCAGCCAAATCCTCTTTAGGAGACGATCCTGGCGCTTGCTGGACTTTCTTGGACGCCCTGCAGCCTTCTTAACAAGAATTGAACCTCTTTCCTTGAAGTTCTTGATGATCCTATAAATTGTTGATTGAGGTGCAATCTTAGTAGCCACAATATCCTTGCCTGTGAAGCAATTTTTATGCAATGCAATGATGACTGCACGCGTTTCTTTGCAGGTCACCATGGTTAACAATGAAAGAACAATGATTTCAAGCATCACCCTCCTTTTAACAGGTCAAGTCTGCCATTTTTACCCAATCAGCCTGACATAATGATCTCCAGCCTTGTGCTTGTCAACATTCTCACCTGAGTTAACAAGACGATTACTGAAATGATCTCAGCAGGTCCTTTAATGACAGCAATGAAATGCAGTGGAAAGGTTTTTTTGGGATTAAGTAAATTTTCATGGCAAAGAAGGACTATGCAATTCATCTGATCACTCTTCATAACATTCTGGAGTATATGCAAATTGCTATTATAAAAACTTAAGCAGCAACTTTTCCAATTTCCAATATTTATGTCATTCTCAAAACTTTTGGCCACGACTGTACATTAGGCGGTCACTGCGAAAAAGTTAAAAAATCCACTTCGATAAAGGAAGTGCCAGAGACACCTTAACTCCCTGTAGTATCGAGGAACAGGAGAATAGAGGCAGGAGAAACAACCTGCGGTTCCGAAGGATACCTGAGTCTGTGTCTCCAAATGATGTCCTGCATGCTGTCATTCAGATCTGCCTCCAAATCCCCGGACTCAGTACATGAGGTGATCATAGAAAGGGTGTATAGAGCCCTTTGCCCTAAACCGCAGGCCTCAGAACCCCCAAGGGACGTTATTTGCAAATTTTTGCATTTCCCAGTCAAGGAGGCCATATTGTCTGGGGCTAGGCAAGCAGAACTGCCGAGATGGGAGAATAACACTATCGCTGTGTATCAAGATCTAGCAAAGTCCACTTTGAAAAAACGCAGATCCCTGAAGCCACTAACGGAATGGCTCCATCAGCATAACATCGCTTACCACTGGTCCTTCACGTTTGACCTGTCGTTTCTTCATGACGGCCGTCGCATCATCATTTCTTCCTACTGTGATCTAGAGAAAGCATACGCTAACTTGAAAATCTCCCCTCTGGACATAGGAAATTGGGAGACAGTCCAGAACTTATCATCTCTGACGCTTCTGCCTGTAGTTTCACCCTGGGAGACCCTGCGCACTCCAAGATCTCAGAAAAACAAGAAAGGATACCTGGTGTCTACCCCAAAGAGACTCTCTTTGCCGAATAAATGAAAATCCTTAATATCTCAGGTCTCTGACCTCTCAATCCAGTAGTAATAGCTACTGAGGGTTCTATCTACTTACTTATATGATGTTATGTCTATATTCTCCCTCACTGTCACTGTTTTTTGTACTAACCTACTCAAACAGTAATTTCATATCTGAGCTTACCTATAAGTTCTTGTTTTGTTTTTTGTTACTTGTTCTTATTTTATCTCATTGTGACAGGTATACTTCATCCATGCTTAATACCGGAAGTAAGATTTTTACTATGCACATTCTGCATTTTCCTCCTAGCAAACATGTTATCTACATAGTGCGCACCTACCCCCTGACTCTCACTCTGCCAGGCAGCGCCTTCCTTAAGGGGACCAGGTGGACCTCCCTCCATTCCCCTCATTTCCTACAATGTTAAGGGGCTAAGATTACCCTCCAAAAGGTGTAGAATCTTTTCATTGCTGAGAAGAGAAAATAACTCTGTGATTTTCCTCCAGGAAACTCACTTCAAACATGGTCATTACCCCAATCTTTCGTACGGTAAATTCCCCACGTGGTATTATTGTGGAGCTAGTGGTGCTGCCCCCTTTCCCCCCTTATTTTTCGTCCTCGTCATGGAAACCCTCTTACAAGCGTTGAGGCAAGAAGAAAATCTTTGAGGCCTACAAGTTGAGGGTATAGAATTCAAATTAGCTGCTTTCGCAGACAACCTCCTGATAATTACGACTAACCCCTCTAAGTCTCTCATTATTGAGCCAATTTGGATCCCTATCTAATTTCTAAGTTAATCCCACCAAATCCCAGGTCCTACACATGGGACTCCCCCGCACAACTCTCGCTTCCCTCAAGGCCTCCACCCCTTTTAACTGGGACACCCAACAGTTAACATATCTGGGTGTTAAACTTACCCCCCTTTTATCCTATCTTTATGCTCTAAACTATAAACCTATTTTATCATCCATTATTGCTCAATTGGACTTGTTAAATTTCCCCTTTTTATCATGGTTTGGAAGGAAGAACCTACTTATGTCTCTAGTAATGCAGAGACTCACATATTTAATGCAGACACTCCCTATAGAACTGCCCAACTAATTTTTCAGCCTTTTAAACAAGCACATCTGAAAATTCATATGGCAAGGTAAGGCTCCTTGCATCTCCTTCTCCACACTTTCCAAGCCAAAAAAAGCCATCGGGATAGGACTGCCAGACCCTAAAGCATACATGAAATCCATCCTTCTATCCAGGATAGTCGACTGGATTAGGTATCCCTCCACCAAGACATGGCTTGTCCTGGAAAGCTCATTTTTAAATACTCCCCTTCGGGCCCTTCTACTGTCGGGTACACCCACCCCCAGTCTGCGCCTTATTCCTAACTCCATAATTAAGAACACTCTTAAAGCATGGAGATGGTTTTCAGCTAGAGAAAGATCCATATCCCTACCTTCCCCTTTGCTATTCGCTAGAGACATAGTCTCCCTAGCCCCTGGAGAACTTAGAGATTGCTTTCCCCTCTCCCTACGATCTTCTGACACCCCATAGAGGATTTAATAGACTCAGATGGGACACAACCTCCTGACCAAAAAATATGTGAACTCCTTAAAATAAAACACTGTAATCCCATTCCATTGAGATTTCTCAGAACAGAAATCCTCTCCTCCCTTAAAAACATCCCGTCCCAAAGAGAACTCTACTGGTTCAAAAAATTACTAAGCACTACCCTCTATCCCTCCAAATCTATCTCTACAATATACAGAAACCTGAAAACTACAGTTTCTGATCCTAAACCAGCCATAGTGGGATTGTGGCAGAGAGATTTACAATGTTTCCTGTCAGACTCGGAAGTCTCCTCCATGCTGATTGTTCCGCATAGGATCTCCAGATGCACCCGAACACAAGAGAACAGTTACAAGATCCTATCTCGCTGATACAAAACCCCAGATAAAATGTGCCTTTATAATAAAGACTCCTCCAACCTTTGTCGGAGATGTAAAACAGAAAATGGCTCCTACTTGCACATCTGGTGGTCCTGCAGCGTGATCAAACCATGGTGGGAAGAAATTGTGAAAATTACAAAAATAATTTGTCAAACTGCTATTGCCTGTACACCTGAATTAACTCTCCTCTCCTTTGGGATCCAAAAAATCCCCAAAAATAAAGCATCCCTTTTATTCCTTATGCTGGGATCTGACAGACTACTCCTCCCAAGATTCTGGCTTACCTCAGACACCCCCAGCTTTGAGAACTGGTACGCTAAGATAGATCAGATTTATAGGTTGGAAGAGATTTCTCATTGGGAGCTAAGAACAAGATCTGTTTTTCTCATGTAAACTGCCTAATCTCCCGGGATCTTACAGACTCTTGCCTCTGTCTAACTAACCCCTCCCACCCCACCCTTCCTTCCACCCCCCAACCTTCCTTCCCCCCTCCCTCTTTCTTTCCTTAACTATTAAGATGCATCACCTTCCTATCTTATGCTGTTATATCAACATACCATGTGCCTGCTTATCTTATGACCTGTACCAGTCCTAGCAACCATACTATACCATGAATATGTCTATGCAATACTTGTGATATTTATACCTGTATTGTTCCTTGTTTTTTCATATATGTTTTTTATGAAAATAAAAATTATCAATTTAAAAAAAAGAAGAGTGCCACGCCTTTGAACAACTCTTCTCATGCGAAAAAAAAACAAAAAACAAACATGCAATACATGATAAAAGAATCTGTGCAAAAATACATGAGATATATACTGGCTAAGGAGATAATAAGATATAATGAATTAAAAGAAGAAATTGTTTTCATAATTCTGGAAGCTACGAGGGCTCTGAAGGTGTAGATTATTGTTGCAAGATTAAATCTAGACGTTTGTTCAGACCATTTGGTTGGCACGTATTTAATGCAAAAGTCCAGAAAGACTCTCTATTTAATAATTTTCTTATGTGGTCTCCTCCTCGTTTGGGAAAAAAAAAACTTTCTATGCCCTGTACCACCATATCTGATGTGTCCCCACCATGGCAAACAGCAAAATGCAGACTAGCTGCAGATATATTGCGGTTGCAATGGTTGGGCACATCAGAAATATGTTTGCGTATTCTGGTTTTGATGGCATTAATGGTATACCCCACATATTGCAGCTTACATTTCTTGCATGTAATTAAATAAACTACATAAGTTGTGTTACAGTTAAGGTATGATTTCATTTGAAATACCCTGCTATTTGAAGCTGAAACAAAGGTCTTGGAGATCGACATATGGGTGCAACAGATGCACCTATGGTGCCCGCACTTGTAGCTCCCTTTGGTCTTAAGCCAGACTGGCTGCGATTTTTTATTTTCCTGGTATAGACTAGGGCTGACATAATTTGCGATCCACCTATGTCAGTCCATTACTTGTCATATGCCAGAACAGGAAAAAAAAAATTATGATGTAACATATTTGTTTAAACTCTGTACTATATTGTGTGACAAACACATTGTTCTTTCTGTTACTATTACTTTTAGGGTTTTATTGTAATTTTTATTTCTATTCATAACTGTACTACGGGGTTCACTCCCCTTCAGCACATTTTCCTGTCTTGGATAAAACAAGGATCCTCTTTCAATGTTCAGGCGGTCACTAGATAAAAACTTTACTGTAGGCCACTGGAGTAGAAGCCCCAAAAATTAGGCATTCACCTGACAGAAAAGGCTTTTTATGCCGCTGTATATACATAAGACAAGGACCATTCTTTGTTCTGGGTGGTGGCGAATATGTGTGGGCTGGCATGAGGATATTCAATTACACGTGGTCTTAATAGGTGTTGAATTCCTCTGAGATCCATGACACATTCATTTTTAGAAAAGTGAGGTAGTCTACACTGTCGTGAGCTAGATGTGTGCGCTTATCGGTCAGGATCCCCCCCTGCTGCGCTGAACGTCCTTTCAGACAGGACACTTTACGAGGGGCAAGCTAAGAGTTCCATGGCAAATTATGCCAGCTCTGGCAACAGATCAAGCCTGCACAACCAGCAGTCCAGGGGTTCCGCATTTCTCAGAGCTTCCACATCGGCCAGTTAACCCAATGTAGTTGGACACCTGTCGGTCTAGGCGTTCACTGAGACTTGATCCTGAGGGCAGCTGTTGATGGGTTGACTGCAAGAATGATCTCATATTCAAAGTGACAAACACATCTTCAAACCGCCCTCTTCTTGCAGGCGCTGTAGAATTGGTACCTGCACCTGCTTCTCTGTTTGCGTAAATTCCTCTGCCAGCGCACACAACACCAGAATGCAGCATCTCTCAAACCAAGGCCTGGAAATTCCACATTCTGACAGCTGTTTGTGATGCTGGTAACATGTCTGCCATTTTGTGTTTGTACCGGGGGTCTAAGTACGTTTGCCACCCAGTTCTGGTCCTTGCCCTTTATGCTTTTTATAGGGGGTCCCTCTTCAAACACTGGAGCATGAAGGCCCCCATTTGCACAAAATTTGGAAGCAGTGGAGCACCCTGGCTCCTGATCATCGCCCAGGAGAATGTCGTCCTCAGTCTCCCCCCTTCCCCAGCCACAGACAACACTAGGGATCCCCAAAAAGTTTAAAGTCTCCCTCAAAGCTTGTTCATCTTGCTCCTTCTCCACCTCCTCCTCCCCCTAGCCACCATCCTCCTCTTACTCTTCTTCAGACTCCTGCTGACTTGTCTCAGATGGAGTAGCCCCCTGGGAATTCATTTAGCATTGCAACTTCTTCATCTTCCAACTCCTGCTCTTCCACGGCTTGATCAATGACTCGACGCAATGTACGCTCCAGAAAAAATGCTTGAGAGAGAATGTCACTGATGGTGCACTGGCTGCGAATTATTGGTTTGGTGATCTCATCAAATGGCCACAAAAGTCTGCATGAGCAGCCACTGGTGCGGTGAAAAGAAACCAAGCTCCCCAGAACCTGTCCTGCTGCAGATTTTGTACAGGTAGTCGTTAACGAAAGAACTGCTCCTGAAGCAGCCTATCAAGCATATATTAGGTGGTTTTCTAGCGCGTCAGGCTGTCACAAATCAGACATCTGACAGGAGGGTGGTGCCACTGCTGAAAGTTCTTCTAAAATGGCCAAAGATTTACCTGGCCTGCCACAAGAAATCCTGGACCCCGGGATATTTGGCAACAAATCGCTGCACGACTAAGTTCAGTACATGTGCCATGCACAGCACGTGTGTCATTTTGCCGTTTCAGCTCGCTCAGCAGATTTTCACCGTTGTCACACACCACTTTACCAACTGTTAAATTGAGCGGGGTTATCCACTGATCGGCCTGTGACGGCAGAGCTGAAAGCAGTGCAGGAACAATGTGGCTCTTGGCTTCCAGGCACAACAGCCGCAGCACAGCATGGCAAGGTCTCACCTGGCACGTCAAATAGGTTCTGGAGAACTTGGGGGGTGCAGCGGAAGAAGCGGTAGCAGTGGAAAAAGAGGATTCAGCTGAGGAAGAGACGGAGGATGGAGTAGGAGAAGGAGGGGAAGAGGCAGGACTTCATGCAATCCGTGGCGGTAGCACCAAATCCACATGGGTGCCATGGATTGCATGTTTGGCGGGGCTGCAGATGGCAACACTATTGTCGGCAGCTGACACGTTAAAAAAAGCCCACACTGTGGAGCCATGTGCCGGCGTCCTGGGAGTGCAAGATCTGACTGTGCATGGTGGATGGCTCGCTCCAGATACATTTGCAGTCTGTTTTTTGCCTACTGTGGACTGCTAGTTCTGCCTGCTTCTCCTCCTTCTCCTCCCTATCTGCTGCTCTGTCAATCCCTTTAAACTCCCCTTCTCTTCCTCTCTTGTGGGCACCCACATGACGTCCATTGACACGTCATCATCGTTACTTTCACCACCACTGACATTAGAGATCTCGGAGTAGGCAGCAACAGCGGAGACCACACTCCTTGGGCTGATCTGAGTACTGTTGTCAGACTGCTGGGTTGTGGCTGTTGCCAACTCCTCTTCCTCATCTGATGCCAAGAATGGCTGCGCATCAGTAGGATCTGGTAATGGATGGAAAAATAATTCCTCTGACTCGAGTGGAGGGGCTATGGTGGCGGTGGTAGTGTCTTTGGGGGTCCACACAGCAGAGTGTGAGGAGTGTGCAGATACAGAGGATGAGGAGGGTGCAGAAGCAGAAGGCTGAGTGAGCCACTCAACCAACTCTTGTGCGTCCTTTAATGTAATCACACGCACCTTCTCCAACTTCCCACTTAGGCTCTGGCCTGGTGCACCTGCCAAACCCCTAACACCAATGTGGAATTGCCTGCCTCTTCCTCTGCCTGTCATTTTCAAAATGACCCTGTGCAAAAGTTTCTAGAGAATAGCAGTATTTTGCAGATATATCACAGGCTTCAATCAGTATTTGGTGAAGGCTGGTATATCGCACCCCTCAATCAGTATTTTGTGGAAGCAGGCATATAGAACCCCTTAATCAGTATTTTGTAGAAACAGGTTTACTGCACCCCTCAATCAGTATTTTGTGGAAACAGGTATATAGAACACCTTAATCAATATTTGGTGGAAGCAGGTATATCAAACCCCTTAAATCAGTATTTTGTGGAAGCAGGAATATATAACCCCTTAATCAGTATTTTGTAGAAGCAGGTATATTGCACCCCTCAATCAGTATTTTGTGGAAACAAGTATATGGAACACCTGAATCAATATTTGGTGGAAGCAGGTATATCTCACCCCTCAATCAGTATTGTGTGGAAACAGGTATATAGAACATCTGAATGAATATTTTGTGAAAGCCGGTGTATAGCAGGCCTCAATCAATTTTTGGAGAAAGCAGGTATATCGCATCCATCAATCAGTATTTTGCAGAAGCAGGTATACAGAACCCCTTAATCAATATTTGGTAAAAGCAGGTATATCCAACCCCTCATTCATTATTTTGTGGAAACAGTTATATAGAACACCTGAATCAATATTTGGTGGAAGCAGGTATATTGCACCCCTTAATCAGTATTTTGTGTAGTGATGAGCGGCAGGGGCAATATTCGAATTCGCAATATTTCGTGAATATTTGGGCGAATATTCGCCATATATTCGAGAATTTGCGAATTCATGATCTCCAGGCATTATTTTCTTGATTGCGAAAATTCGCATAAAATTCGCATGAACTGGTATTTTCACAAAAATCTAATATTCGCAATTACAAATATATTTTGCGATATTCAAAATATTTGCGAATTCTCGAAGTGCCGATATTCGCGATTAAAATTTGCAATTCGAATTTTTGTGATCAACACTAATTTTGTGGAAGCAGGTATATTGCACCCCTCAATCAGTATTTTGTGGAAGCAGGTATATCACACCCCTCAATCAGTATTTTGTGGAAGCAAGTAAATAGAACCCCTTAATAAGTATTTTGTAGAAGCAGGTATATAGCACTCCTTAATCAATATTTTGTGGAAGCAGGTATATCAAACCCTTTAATTAGCATTTTGTTGAAACAGGTATATCGCACCCCTCAATCCATATTTTGTGGAAGCAGGGAAATAGAACCCCTTAATAAGTATTTTGTAGAAGCAGGTTTATCGCACCCCTCAATCAGTATTTTGTGGAAACAAGTATATAGAACACCTGAATAAATATTTGGTGGAAGCAGGTATATCGCACCCCTCAATCTGTATTTTGTAGAAGCTGTTATATCAAACCCCTTAATGAGTATTTTGTAGAAGCAGGTATATCGCACCCCTCAGTCAATATTTTGTGGAAGCCGGTGTATCACAGGCCTCAATAAATTTTTGCTGGAAGCAGGTATATCGTGCCCATCAATCAGTATTTTGTGGAAGCAGGTATATAGAACCCCTTAATCATTATTTTGTAGAAGCAGGTATATCGCACCCCTCAATCAGTATTTTGTGGAAACAGGTATATCAAACCCCTTAATTAGTATTTTGCAAAAGCAGGTTTATTGCACCTCTCAATCATTTATTTTTTTAGGGCAACAGTTATATCAAACCCGTTGCAAATAGTTGTTCCAATAATGCTTGTCACTCTATATACCGGCGGTATCGCAGCAGAACCACACACAACTGCTGCACAATACAATTGCACTATAATATACTTTCTATGTTAGAAATTATATTATAGGTATATCACACCTTTCAATCAGTATTTTTGTGGGCAACAGGTATATCACACCAGTTGCAATTAGTTATTCCAATAACGTTTGTCCCTCTATATACCTGCAGTATCGCAGCAGAACCGCACATAACTGCTGCTCAATACAAATGCACTATAATATACCTTCTATGTTAGAAAGTATATTATAAGACCCCTCAGTATATCACACCTATTAATAGCACACCTATACCAGTCCTTAAAATGACTTTTGTGGCCCTATTTAGCTAGCATTTGGTGTCTGTAACAGTATTAACCTGCTAAACAAAGCAACCTATCTCTCCACTGGCAAAACACAGAATAAAAATGGCTTCCAGATCGGGTTCTGTTATAGGGTGAGGGTGTGTCTATGTGCTGAAATGTCTCAATTGGCTGTCCTTTCCCACCTGAAAGATGTGTAATAGGTCAAAGTTTTGTGCAATGCAAATGAATATGGCGCATGCGAACATCGCCATATGTTCGCATGTTCGGCGAATCATGAACGAGCAAAGTTCACCATGAAACGTCCGCCGGGCAAGCCACAAGGCCATCTCTATTCACTGATCTATTGGTGATGACTTTTGACTCTGTTCCAGGCCAAAGTACTGCATCATCGCTTCCACCTCCAAGCTGTGACTATTTTGTGGTCTTTGACCTGGAAATCTTCCTGGAGCAAAGTTCTGGTAGAAATTAATGCTGTATGAATTGGCCGCGAGGCTTCATGAGCATTTATTTGTCTTCCTAGGCTATTTGATGTCATGTTCACAGGTCACATGGCCTAGGCACAGCTCAGTCCCATTTAAGTGAATGGGGTGGAGCTACAAAACACAGTACAGGGAACAGTGCTTTGTGAGCTGAGATGGGGCCATAACATGGATTTCTCAAACAGCTGATCGGTGGGGTGCCTATGGTCGAATCCAATCTCATATTGATGACCTATCCTGAGGAAAGGGCATCGATATGAACATCCTAGAGATCTGCCGTAAGGATGAAGACCAGGGTATTTCTTAGACTTTATGCCCCATTCTAGTCAACATCAAATGGTCAGTGATTGGTTGGTGACCATAATAGTTATACAGTACTTGTAATCTAAGTTTTTATGAGCAAACAAACTTTATGAATATATTATTTTGTGTCGGTGACACCGGATAGTTATTTATTGTTCTGGAAGATAAAACTAGTCTAAGTTAGCAAGGATTCAATCACATTGATGCAATTTTGGCCTCCCCGGAAAGCGCTATGGAGGACATTTATTATGGTATTTATGCCACTATTGTGGCTTAAAAAAAGAAAAACATTTTGACATGTCATTTTTGCGGAAAAATCAGAGACTTTTCCCTCTTCTCACCACCTTTCAGAACTAGTGATAAAAGGGGGCATAGCAAGGGAGAGAGAAGAGCAAGGCCAGCAGGCCTTGAACAGTTATCTGTATTCATGTATATTTTCTGGTGTGAATTAAAATGGAAATCTATGGCAGCTAGGAGGCTGCCTTAGATTTTAGTCTGTTGCTTGGCCAGCGAGAGAATGTGTCAAATTTAGAGCTCTGCTCTGAAAATCCTGGCCTTCATACATATACCCTTATGGGTCCAACTGAAATAAGAGATAAGGGGGGAAATTGTCAATTGTGCTGCTTTTTTGGGCAATTTTAAGTCTATCTTTGGTTTGTGCTGGTGCGCCTAATTTATGAAATGGAGTACAGTAATAATGAAGCTCAATGTGGAAATCATTTTAAGTACTCCCATAGCTTGCCTGACATGGAGTTGTGACATGAGACGTAAAAGTGATGTAATCTACAAACATGGTTATAATCCCAGCCCAGGGTGGTGCAGGAGGCCAAAAGTTGCAAAAGTTTGTGCATAAAGTCAGCTGTGCCAGCACTTGCAACATTTTAATGCCTGAGAACTTACATACCAGATTTCAGAAATGCCCCCTAAGGTTTTTAAGTGCTAAAGCTATTGGCGCTACATACTGCTCTATCCTTCCAACTGTCTCCACTTTACTCACTCAAAACCTCTATGTTATATAAATCTTTGGAAAGCTATAATAACACAATATTAAACATTTGTGATTTAAAATACTTTGGTGTTCCAATATTTTAATATACGGCCCAAATCTAAAAGGTATGGAATGAAGTATTTGTTTGCTAACATCACAGTGATCCCCATAGACATTGGCTGCCCCCTGTGAATTTATTATACTGTAACACACATTCTGATGAATTAGATGCAGCCAACAAAGCTGCAAGCTTTAATTTCTCTGCCTAGCGTGAATAATATTTTTCATTTCACTGCATTATTGCTTTGTTTCAGCACATTTGGTGTGGGTTTTACAATTTAATCTGTATTAACTATACTCCTGCAAGAAAAATCTAAGCTGGAAAAGAATCCTCTGTGACTCATATTTACAATTAGCTACATGAAGCTGTGCACTGCAAAGATCAGTTTAGTCTCCAAGAATGAGTTGAGTAGCATTTAGTCTTAAACCCTTAGTGAATAATTACTCAAGTATCTGAATGGCAAATGTCCAGCTGCATGTCAACAAACTGATTATGTTGAGAAGGGCATTTCTTCCCCTAGAGAAAAAAAGACACTTAGAGCAAAAAGCAAGCAATGTAAATAGGATGCAGAACTAAATAAATAGGTTTTAAAGGATTTGCCTCTATAAATAAAACTGGAAGTGATAAAATAATTTAAGTTAACATGTTCTGCACTCTATACAAATGTATGCAACCTTCATTTGGAGTAGTGGTAACATTTGGGCAGATGACAAAGCTGTTTATAGTCATTAATGAATATGAATTAGAGATGAGCAAATCAATTCTACAGATTAGGTATTTGTCCCAAATCTCCCCCAACAAATCAGATTCTAATGATTCTTAATTTCTTGTGGCTCAATTCAGGTGGATCAAAGAAAAATAAAGGGATATTGGGGTGCTCTTTGTCATTACAGTGACTACCTAGTATGCACAAGAAGTAATGTAGGCCTGTCAACGCTGCTCTGCGTTTCAGGTAAAAATATATGCAAATTAGCATATTATACCTTTATTAGCATCAGATAGACTTAGTGTTCATTTCTTTTTGGAAGAAAAGCTGATTTAAAAATATTTCCCCAAAAGCCAAAGGTATTTAAATTCGCTTTCCTTTATGAAAAAGCACTAATTGAACAGTTTAATCCTTATAATGAAAACACACAGATATTGAACAGTTTGAGGATATCACGGAAAAATCTTATATAAAAAAATCACTGATATTGAACAGTGCAAGGCTACCACAAGGGTACATCTGATTATAAAAAAACATTAATATTGAACAGTTTGAGTCTACCACAAGGGTAAAATACTGTAAAAAAAAATCACGGACTGAACAGTACGGGGCTGTCACTAGGGGTAACTCTTATCATGATAAAACACTGATTGAACAGTTTGAGGCTACCACCAGATTTTTCCCTGATGTTAGCCTCAAAGAGTTCAGTCAGTGCTTTTTTTATGAAGGAAAGCTAATTTTCATCCCCAGCTTTTGAGGAAAGATATTAAAATTAGCTTTCTTCCAAAAAGAACAATACAACTATCTTATGCCAGTAGAAGTAAGAAATGCTAATTTGCATACATTCTTCTTAGAAAGGCAGAGGAATGTTTGCTGGACTACACTACTCCTCATGCATACTAGGTGGTCTCCCTAATTATAAAGAACAACCTTAAGACCCTCAAAAATACCGCTCATCTAACCAAAGCAGTTTTCTTTTGATACATAGTTTTCTTGTTCTTTTTGAAGGAGAGCTGATTTCCATATCTGATTAAAAAAACAAATCTAATATGGTCACAGTTGGTACTCTTGTACTTTTAAAAAGGAGAGCTGACTTGCATGCTTGTTTTCCATTGGAGTATCACATTGTCACGAACCAGTGGGTATAAAACCATTGTGCCACGAGTCCTACCTCCTCTAAGGGCATTGTCTAAGTGAACCCCTCGATATTCACAGTACCCCTGATAGTGGAAATAGACTTTCCTGAGGGGAACACCAGGTCGCTACCTTTTGAGGAGGATAGGCACACGGACCAGAAGGTACCTGAAAAAGGAACCAGAGGTATAGGTATTGTCAGCAGGCTGAGTCGTTCACAAGAGCAACAATGCAGGACCAAAGGATGAGGCAGAGGCAAAGTCAGACAGGCAAAAGGTCAGGGCAGGAGGCACAGGTAAAGGTTAGGCAATCCTGATCGGTAGCAGGAGAGTCAAGGCAGGCAGGGATCAAATGGGTATCAAAATCCATGAACATAAGTACGAGTTAGGAGCACAGAAACACAAGCAGATATCAGGAACCTTAGCAGGACCCAAGGACCTTGACACTAAGGCATCTGGGAAGGGGGTTGAGCCACTTATATATGAGCAGGAGGGTCAGCGAGGTCACATGACCTAACCCATAAAGCTCAGGAATAGAGATGGCCTTGCGGTTCGCCCGGCGGTCTTTTCACAGCGAACTTTGCACGTTCGCGATTCGCCGAACATGCAAACATATGGAGATGTCCGTCGGCACCATATTCTTTTGCACTGCTCTGAACTTTTACCCATGACACGTCGATCAGGTGGGACAGGACAGCTAATTGAGTTGTTTCAGCACATGTACACACCCCCACCCTATAAAAGAACCCAATCTGGCAGCCATTTTACATTCTGTGTTTTACCAGTGTAGGGAGAGGATGCTTTGTGGAGCAGGGAAAGGCTGTTAGGGACAACAAACGCTAGCTAATACCGCCACAAAAGTTCTTTTAAGGACTGATATAGGTGTGCTATCGATAGGTGTGATATACTGAGGGTGTGATATACTTATAATATACTTTCTAACATGAAAGTATATTATAGCGCATTTGTATTATGCAGCAGTTGTGTGCGGTTCTGCTGCATTACCGCAGCTATATAGAGGGACAACCGCTATTGGAAGGGAACAACTAATTGCAACGGTTGTGATATACCTGTTGCCCCCAAAAAAACTGATTGAGGGGTGTGATATACTTTCTTCCACAAAATACTGATTGAGGACTGCGATATAACAGTTGCCCCAAATAAACAGGGTGGTGTAATATAACTTGTGGCAAAACCAACCTCGCCACTGGGTTTTGGAGGGGGCTGTTTAAAAGCCTCTTGCCTCAGGATTATGGCCCCTACTAACTTTTCAACCCCTGAACCTATTCCAGGGAATTTTGGATAGGTTTGTCCCCCAAGTTATACTGTTTAAATTGATGTAAGTTATATGTATGGACAATGTAACCTCACAAAGTTGTAACAATTTATAATAAGTGTAACTTGTCAGCTTGGGAGGAATATGCTGGGTGTGGTTCTATTGTCCCATTGTCCCATTGTGTGTTTGAATGGTGATGTCTGTCCTGTTGTCTCCACATGTGTATTGGCGATCTCCCCTTTGTCCTGAGAGATAATTGGATTGCCCTCGGTTGTCTCTGGGACAGAGAGGAGGAAACCATGATGCATTGTGGGGATGTGTTGTATCTGTTCTGTGTCACAGTCTCCCTTCTGGTCCTTTAGTGGGCGGGAACGATTGGTTGCAGTACTTGCATTGTGTGTGTTGTAAGATATTGATTGGTTGGATTTCAAAACCCTGTGGGCAGTACTATGTTTGTTTTTTATGAATAAAAGAGGCTGTATCTGAAGTACAGTCAGACCACTGCTTGTCCCTGAACACGGAGCCTTGTCTAGTTATTGGGGGGATTCCCTGTATGCTGTTGGAGACTGATTGCCAGGAGTGTAAGCCAATTGTATGCTTTTCCTGTTCGTCTGCCGGCAGCTATTCGCGAGGTTCCAGTTTGGAGTGCTATTTTGTATCCAGTTCGGGAGGTTGGTGTTCTGCAATAGCTGTGCCTGTCTCTCAGAAAGGGGCTTTCGCCTAAACGGATTTTAACCCTTTGTC
Source organism: Bufo gargarizans (assembly GCF_014858855.1). Lineage (NCBI taxonomy): Eukaryota > Metazoa > Chordata > Amphibia > Anura > Bufonidae > Bufo > Bufo gargarizans. Next base: position 66,595,181 of record NC_058088.1, read on the forward strand.
TGCTGAAACGGTCCGTTACATAACTGTTGTCCCAAAAAATATTGAGGGGTGTGATATACCTGCTTCCACAAAATACTGATTAAGGGGTTCGATATACCTGTTTCCACCAAATATTGATTGAAGGGTGCAATATTACTGCTACCACAAAATACTGATTAAGGGGTTTGATATTCCTGCTTCCACCAAATATTGATTGAGGGCTGTAATATACCTTCTTCCACAAAAGGAAGCAGATATACCTGCTTTCACCAAATATTGATTGAGGCCTGCGATATACCTGCTTCCACAAAATACTTATTAGCGGTTTTGATATACCTGCTTCAATAAAATAATTATTGAGGGCTGCAATATACCTACATCCACAAAATACTGATTAAGGTATTTGATATACCTGCTTCCACCAAATATTGATTGAGTCCTGCGATATACCGGCTTCCTTAAAATACTGATTAAGGATTTCGATATGCCTGTTTCCGCCAAATATTGTTTGATGTCTACAATATACCTGCTTCCACAAAATACAGATTAAAGGTTTCAATATACCTGTTTCCACCAAATATTGATTGAGACCTGCGATATACATGCTTCCACAAAATACTGATCAAGGGGTTTGATATACTTGCTTCCACAAAATACTGATTGAGAGCTGTGATATACCTGCTTCCACAAAATTCTGATTCAAAGGTTCGATATACCTGTTTCTACCAAATATTGTTTGATGCATGTGATATAACTGCTTCCACAAATACCGATTAAGGGGTTCAATATACTTATCTCCACCAAATATTGCATGAGGGGTGCGATATACCTGCTTTGACAAAATACTGATAAAGGGGTTTGATATATCTGTCTCTACAAAATACTGATTAAGGGCTGAAATATACCTGCTTCCACAAAATACTGATTAAGGGGCTCAATATACCTGTTTCTAACAAATATTGATTGAGACCTATGATATACCTGCTTCAACAGAACAACTACTGAAGCGCTAACCCTCCAAGATCAAATATCTCCCCTGATGAGTCCCCAGCTAGTGGGATGAAACATGTTGGGACATTAGAGAGGGAATCACTTAGGGATTTAGGCCCCTTACAGGGAAAGGTTCCTGACGGGGTCGCCCCTATCGGGGCGGGTGCTCTTTGTTTCTGATAGGCAGGACCTAATAGCCCCTACCCCAATACATCCATTAGGGATTAGATTCAGGGCTAGGTAGGACCCTGTCCCATGGAAGACTCCATTCAGCAAATACGAGCCTAACTGCGTACCTAAACCGTTTGGACCCATACAGACGGGTGTAGTTTGGACAGAATTGTATCTCCTGATCTGGTAAGAATATTCCATATCATTATAGGGACTGTCCATTCACAGGTACAACAATCTATCACTGTTAATTTTTGAATATAGATAGTGTTTCCACATTATTTTAAGAGCAAACTTAGTAAAAGTTATGTTTTAAAGCAAGCAATAGAACAACAAAGTGTTTTCAATATAATTGTGCTGAGGCCTACTAGTTGTATTTCAATTAATATACAACACCTAGAATTTCTTGTCTTAAAGGGAAACTCTGAAAAAAATGTGCCCTGCTGGAGTCTAGAAAAATTGTATTTTAGGCCACGGGAGTACAAATGATGTAGATAGAGATATTGTACATTAGGTGGTCACTAGATAAAATTTTTAGTGTAGGCCAGTACAAGCACCAAAAATGAGTCATTCTCCTGACAGAAAAAAACTTGTGATAATGTGTCTAGAGGTACATTTGGCGGTCACTGGATAAAAATTTAAATGTAGGCCACTGGAGTAGAGGCAGGCTGCGTTAACACAGTATTGTTCTCTAGACTCAATGTGCCTGATAAGGAAACTGAGAGCAGACAAATTTAAAATACCTTTAAAAAAAAAAAATTGGCAAAAGAAAATATTGCATTTAGACGAAGAACCTGCTGCTGTTAAAGATGTCTAAGTTTATTTTTGGTGGTGTTCTGGTCTGGTGGGGGCCCATTCCTGGGAACACATTCCTGCTGCAAAGAAAAAAACCTGCTACTGTCAGAGGTGTCTAAGTTTATTTTTGGTATTTCCCCGGTCTGGTGGAGGCCCATTCCTGGGAACACATTCCTGCTGCAAACTAAGAACCTGCTGCTTTCGGTTCCTGCTGAGTTAGGCCGAGCTATGTGTAGGCCTTATACTCAACCGTTACCATGTTCCTGCTGCTAGCTGTCTGTCCTGATCATGCTAAGTTATGTGTAGGCCTTATATTTAACCATTATCATTACCTGCTGCTGTCTGTCCTGATCCTGCTGAGTTATGTGTCGGCCTTATACTCCACCGTTACCATATACCTGCTGCTGTCTTTCCTGATCCTGATCAATTTGCCCTGGACTAAAAGGGCCTTTCTGCAACCTTATCTGGTAATATTACACAAAACATAACACTTTTAAAATATGTTTTTTTGAGGAAATAAATATGCCTCTATGGCAATTTCTTAAGTTTGTCTTGAAGGTCCAAAAGCTTCTGTATTCTCTGACAGTGGTGCTCCTCTATCTGCTGCACCTCTTTGTCAAAAATCAGCTGCTGCTTTCTCTGCTGCTCCCGGAGATCCTGCATTGATTTTAGGTGCTCCTGTTGCAGCAGCCTTATTAGTTGTTTTAATTGAATTTGTACTGTTAAGATATAAAATAAAATAAAAAATGAAAATTACTTGCAATACAGATTAAGAGGCAATTAGTACATTGTGTGGAGTAATTGTTAAAGCACTTCCGATTTACATCTCAATTTGTTAGTTTATGAAATTTTTGATGATTATATAGTTGGTTAAAGGGAGTTTGTCAGCACATTTATCCCTTTTTAACAGTTCCCATAGCGCTGTAGCCGCAACACAGATGATTAAAACTGTACCTTTATATGCTTTTGTGGACTTGTAAAACTGCCAACAAACAAACTTTAATGCATATGTCAATGAGGGCTTGCAAGTGCCCAGGGGCGGTGTCCACCGCGTTGGTGCCCAGGCAGCTCTGCCTCTTCGGCTCTTATCCCCGCCCAGCCTTTTCCTCTGCCCACCCAGCAATTGGCTACTGTGAGCGAGCAAAGGCTACTGCGATGCCGTGCCAGCAATGGGCATCGCAGTGCGCATGCCCCGGCCAAGGAAGTCAGCGCGCAGGCGCGAGATCTCACTGAGGGGGAGAGAAAACAGATGTTCAGGCAGAGAAAGAGGCTGGGCGGGAATAAAAGCCGAAGAGGCAGAGCTGCCTCGGCACCAACACGGTGGATGCCGCCCATGGGCACTTGCGAGCCCTCATTTACATATGCATCAAAGTTTGTTGCATATGTAAAAAGCATATAAAGGTACCACTCTGTGTTGTGGCTACAGCGCTATGGCAACTGTTTAAAAGGGGTAAATGTGCTGATAGACTCCCTTTAATTAGTGATAAACTTTTCTATGTTAGAAAGTAAATTATAAGTATATTACACCCCTCAGTATGTCACACCTATCAATAGCACACCTATGCCAGTCCTTAAAAGGACTTTTGTGGCCCTATTAGCTAGCGTTTGGTGTCCCTAACATTCTGTCCCTGCTCCACACAGCAACCTCTCCCTACACTGGCAAAAGACTGAATGTAAAATGGCAGCCAGATCAGGTCTATTTATATGGTAGGGGGTATGTCCATGTGCTGAAACGTCTCAATTGTCTGTCCTGTAAAACTTGATGGATGTGTCATGGGTCAAAGTTCTTCACAATGTAAAAGAATATGGCGGGTGATAATATCGCCATATGTTCAGCAAATTGCAAACGTACCAAAGTTCACCACGTAACGACCGCTGGGTGAACCGCAAGGCCATCTCTATTTCTGGGGACCTCAGGAATTTATTTAATCCAACATGGTAACTAATAAAAATGTCTGCCTATTCAGGTCAGTCAAATCCATATTTTGCTTTTTCACTCTAGAGCCCTGCTGTGCACCCATACATCATTTTTTGATCGCATATGGAGTGTTGGCGTATTCGGGGGGAAATGGGTAACAAAATGTGGCATGCATTTTGTCCTGTTACCCCTTGCGAAAGTAGAACATTTTGTTTTAAAGCCACTATTCCTGGAAAAAAAAAAAAAACATTTTCATAGCCAAGTGTTTCCTAATTCTGGGAAACGCCTGATCGGTCAAAATGCTCACTACACACCTTTAAATATTCAATATACATGTTAGGGATGCAGAATTATATTGCTGTGTGCACATATTTACCCTCCTGGCGGGGGCTGGTGACATTCTCCTCCTCCTCATCAGGACCTGGGGGGGGAAACCGGGTCCTGGGAAGGTCTGGCTTCTTCAGCGTCTATCTCCACCACTTTACCCACATCAGGTGGGGGTGGTGCATCCTGCTGCTGGGGGGTCCCGCCTGGTCTCCCTCCATCACCTTCTCCTCAGTTGACACCACAACTACCTCCAGATCCTCAGAGGAATGCCTGCAGAGGACGGAGGAAACGGGAACACCTGTAATCACACAGTTCCTTTCCTTCTCCATACTCTTCCCATCACTCTGGTACGAGTTGGTCTTGATCTCATCTGTCCATAGGATGTTGTTCCATAACTGAAGGCTTTTTTAGATGTCATTTGGTTAACTCTATACTAGCCTTCCTGTTTTTGATGCTCACCATTGGTTTACATCTTGTGGTGAACCCTCTGTATTCACTCTGGTGAAGTCTTCTCTTGATTGTTGACACACATACACCTACCTCCTGGAGTGTTCTTGATCTGGCCAACTGTTGTAAAGGGTGTTTTCTTCACCAGGGAAATAATTCTTCGGTCATCCACCACAGTTGTTTTCCGTGGTCTTCCAGGTCTTTTGGTGTTGCTGAGCTCACCGGTGCGTTCCTTCTTTTTAAGAATGTTCCAAACAGTTCTTTTTGCCATGCCAAATGTTTTTGCTATCTCTCTGATGTTTTTTTATTAATTTTTTTTCAGCCGAATGATGGCTTTCTTCACTGATAGTGACAGCTCTTTGGATCTCATCTTGACAGTTGACAGCAACAGATTACAAATGCAAAAAGCACACTTGAAATAAACTCTGGACCTTTTATATTCTCATTGTAATTGGGATAATGAGGGAATAACACACATCTGGTCACGGAACAGCTGAGAAGCCAATTGTCCAATTGCTTTTGGTCCCTTAACAAGTGGGAGGCACATATGCAAACTGTTGTAATTCCTACACCGTTCACCTGATTTGGATGTAAATACCCTCAAATTAAAGCTGACAGTCTGCAGTTAAAGCACATCTTGTTTGTTTCATTTTGAATCCATTGTGGTGGTGTATGACACAAATGTTAGAATTGTGTTGATGTCCCAATATTTATGGACCTGGCTGTATATTTTGTGAGGGGTAGCTTTCTTTCAGGAGATCATCCTCACAGATATGGCTTCAGAACACCAGGTTTATGGTCAAAACAGTGCATTTATGTGACACACCAGCAAAATCGGAACAACAAAACTATAAACACTCGCCAGTCCAATCTTTAACTAATACATTAACGTCCCTGACTCACCTCTTAGGTACAATTCACACTCTGTGAACCTATGCAGCTTTCCCAGCCAATGTCCCATAGCCTTCTGGTTGTACAGAGCACCGTTTACACACGGTCTCAAGTCCAATGTCTCTTCTGGGAGATTAAGGCTCAGTAGTCCGCCTGACTATGGCCCGGCGACTCTCCCAGGCGTGGCTACGTTCCCTAACTCCAGGCTACTAGAGCATGGCCTTGCGGATTGCCTGGTGGTCGTTTCGTGGCAAACTTTGCTAGTATACGGTTCGCCGAGCAGGCCAACATGTGGCGATGTCCGCCGGCGCCATATTCTTTGCATTGTGCAGATCTTTGATCCATGACACATCCATCAGGTGGTACAGGACAGCCAATTGAGATGTTTCAGCACATGGACCCATCCCCTACCCTATAAATAAACATGATCTGGCAGCCATTTTACATCAGTTTTTTGCCAGTGTAGGGACAAGTTGCTGTGTGGAGCAAGAACAGACTGTTAGTGACACCAAATACTAGATAGTGACACCCTGCTCTTACTTAAGTTAGGGACTGCCGTCCAGTTGCGCCCCGTTACCTAGGACGGATTGTGCAAGTAGGTAGGGGCAGAGGTGTGCGTGACAGTCAGGGGTGCACGCTTGCCTACCCCCATCCGTGACAATATACCTGTTGCCCCCCTAAAAAAAAATAACAGATTGAGGGATGTGATATGCCTATAATATACCTTCTAACAAAGAAAATATATTATAGTGCATTTGTATTGTGCAGCAGTTGTGTGTGGTTCTTCTGAGATACTACAGCTAGATAGATGGACAAATGCTATTGAATTAACTAATTGCAACTGGTGTAATATACCCATTGCCACAAAAAAAAAAAAAATCTGATAGAGGGGTATGATATACTTATAATATACCTTCTAACATAAAAAGTATATTATAGTGCATTTGTATTGTGCAGCAGTTGTGTGCTGTTCTGCTGAGATACTGCAGCTATATAGAGGGACAAACTCTATTCGAATAACTAATTGCAACTGGTGTGATATACCTGTTGCCCCCCAAAAAAACGGATTAAGGGGTGTGATATACCTTCTTCCACAAAAATCTGATTGAGGGGTGTGATACAACAGCTTCCACAAAATATTGATTGAGGGGTGTGATACACTGGCTTCCACCAAATATTGATTGAGGTCTGTAATACACCAGCTTCCACCAAATATTGATTAATGGGTTTGATATACCAGCTTCCAGCAAATACTGATTATTTGGTTCTTTATACCTGCTTCCACAAAATACTGATAGAGGGGATTGATATACCAGCTTCCAGAAAATATTGATTGAGGCCTGCGATACACCAGCATCCCACAAATATTGATTAATGGGTTTAATTTACCGGTTTCCAGCAAATACTCATTATTGGGTTCTATATACCTGTTTCCACAAAATACTGATATAGGGTATTGATATACTGTCTTCCACCAAATATTGATTGAGGCTTGCGATACACCAGTTTCCACCAAATATTGATTAAGGGGTTTGATTTACCAGCTTCCAGCAAATAATCATTATCAGGTTCTATATACCTGTTTCAAGAAAAATAACTGAAATAAAGTAGCCTAAATGCAAGGAAATGCTCAAAAACCCCAAACACTGTGGCGTGTTTATAACCGGGGGAGCAATTCCTCTGCTTGTGATCCATTGCTAACAGCAATCCCCAGCAAAAATTCATACAATCGAGGATGTCGGCAACGGACCACATGCACCACAATGGCATCCTACACAAGATGGAATAGTGTGTGGATGCAAATACAAAAATACATAAATCACTGCAAAAGGTGCACCAAATGATATTCAACTGACAACACTGGCTAATCCCTACAGCTGATGTCAAGGACTGAGACTTTAGCCAATGTGATCCTGTCAGGAACACATCAGAGCCCTTTTGCACCACCATCAAGGTATCTCAGCGTGGCATGGGTTCCTACCACTAGGGTACCTACTGTGTGTGAACATGGTCTGAGAGGTGCTAATATACAACTTACAGCCAAGCTCCCACATACCTCCATAGTGGTCTCAGGTGAGACAGGTCCTATGATAAACCTACCTTGGCGCTTGGTGGGTGGGCACAGATGTGTTTTGATCAAAATATATTGGCTAAGTGCCTCAGATTTTATCATATCAGAGTGAGGACTTTGTCCATATATAATGCTTGCATCTATCTACTTTACTAAGTGCATTATTATGTTATTTCTGTGATTTTCTTCAATGTTTGGTGGAAACAGGTATTTCAAGCCCGTTAATCAGTATTTTGTGGAAGCAGGTATACCACAGCCCACAATCAGTATTTTGTGGAAGTAGGAATATCAAACCCCTTAATCAGTATTTTGTGGAAGCAGATATATTGTAGGCCTCAATCAATATTTGGTAGAAGCAGGTATATCAAACCCCTTAATCAGCATTTTTTGGAAGCAGGTATTTTGAAGGCATCAATCAATATTTGGTGGAAGCAGGTATATCAAAACCCTTAATCAGTATTTTGTGGAAGCAGGTATATTGTAGCCCTCAATCAGTATTTGGTGGAAGCAGGTATATCAAACCCTTTAATCAATATTTTGTGGAAGCAGGTGTATTGCAACCTTCAATCAATATTTAATGGAAACAGGTATTTCAAACCCCTTAATCAGTATTGTGTGTAAGCAGGTATATGACACTCCTTAATTATTGTTTTTGCCACAACAGTTATATCACATGACCCTGTTTATTTGGGGCAACAGGTATATGATAGCCGTAAATCTGTATTTTGTGGAAGCAGGTATATCAAACCCCTTAATTAATATTTTGTGTAAACATGTGTATTGCACCCCTCAATCAATATTTAATGGAAACAGGTATTTCAAACCCCTTAATCAGTATTGTGTGTAAGCAGGTATATCACACTCCTCAATTATTGTTTTTGCCACAACAGTTATATCACACCACCCTGTTTATTTGGGGCAACAGGTATATCATAGCTGTAAATCAGTATTTTGTGGAAGCACCCCTAAATCAGTTTTCTTTGGGGCAACAGGTATATCACACCATCTATATCTCTGCACTATCGCACAATACAAATACACTATAATATACTTTCTATATTACAAAGTATATTATAGGTATATCACACCCCTCAATAATTTTTTGGGGGGCAACAGGTATATCACACCAGTTGCAATTAGTTATTCCAATAGCATTTGTCCCTCTATATAGCTGTGGTATCGCAGCAGAACCGCACACAACTGCTGCACAATACAAATGCAGTATAATATACTTTCTATGCTAGACAGAATATTACAAATATATCAAACTCTTCAATATACCACACCTATTGATAGCACACCTATACCAGTCCTTAAAAGGACTTTTATTGCCATATTAGCTAGCGTTTGGTGTCCCTAATTGTCTGTCCCTGCTCCAAAAAGCAACCTCTCCCTACACTGGCAAAACACAGAATGTAAAATGGCTGCCAGATCAGGTTCTGTTATAGGGTGTGAGTGTGTCCATGTGCTGAAACATCTGATGGATGCGTCATGGGTCAAAGTTTGGCACAATGCAAAAGAAAATGGCACCAGCAGACATGACCATATGTTTGCATGTTCAGCGAATCACAAACGCACAAAGTTCGCCGTGAAACGACCGCCGGGCGAACCACAAGGCCATCTCTACCATCCACCAGGCATGGTCACTTCTGGCGCGTTCAGGACGCTGGCATATGGCTCCGCAGTGTGGGCTTTTTTTAACGTGTCAGCTGCTGACAATAGTGTTGCCATCTGCAGCCTGTGCTGTCAACGCATAAGTAGCAGTAAGCCCAACACTTTCCTAGGGACGACCACTATAAGAAGTGGGAGCAACACCATCAGAACCCACAAAGCCACACACCCGGCGCTCCGCGTCCTGCCTCTTCTCCTTCTCCTCTCTACTCCCATTTGTCCTCCATTCCACCTTCCACCATGCCGTTTTTGCGTTCATCTGTCAGAAGGAAGGCTTCCGTGGCCCAAATGTTCGGGCGTACAAAGTTGATGACGTTGGATAACCCTCTTGCCCAATGGCTGACCGCTGGCTTGTCGGAAATGCTAGCCCGCCAACTGCCATATAAACTGGTGGACTCGGAGGCCTTTAGAAAATTTGTGGCCATTGGTACACCGCAATGGACAGTCCCCGGCAGGAAATATTTCTCCCAGAAGGGCATCCCAGAGCTATATGGCCACATTTAGCAGCAAGTGAATATATCTCTGGCACACAGTGTTGGTGCCAAAATTCATCTGACTACAGACACATTGCCTAGCAAACACGGGCAGGGAAGATTCATAACTTTTACTGTCCACTGGGTGAACCTTCTGACTGGCCGTCAATCATGTAACCCATTGCTCCCTTGTGGATTTGGTGTTACCACCAAGGATTGCATGCAGTCCTGCCTCTTCTTCTCCTCCTCCTACTCCATCCTCCTTTTCCTCCTCGGCTAACTTCTCCTTCCACTGCTACCGCCTCTTCTGCTGCACCCCCCAAGCTCCCCAGAACCTATTCGATGTCCCAAGTGAGACGTTGCCATGCTATGCTGTGGCTGTTGTGACTGGAAGCCAAGAGCCACAACAGTCCTGCACTCCTTTCAGCTCTGCAGTCACAGGCCGATCAGTGGGTAACCCCGCTTAATTTGACAGTTGGTAAAGTGGTGTGCGGCAATGGTGCCAATCTGCTAAGTCCACTGAAACAGGGTAAAATGACACACGTGCTGTGCATGGCACACGTCCTGAACTTAGTCGTGCAGTAATTAATTGCCAAATACTCCAGGGTCCAGGACGTCTTGTGGCAGGCCAGGAAAATCTCTGGCCATTTTAGCAGATCTTCCACGGCCATGGTTCACCTTGCTGACGTTCAGCGGCGACACCACTTGCCCGTCAGATATCTGATTTGTGACAGTATGACGGGCTGGAACTCCACCTTGTATATGCTTGATAGGATGCTCCAGCAAAATCGTGCCATTAATGACTACCTGTATGAACTCTGCAGCAGAACAGGTTCTGGGGAGCTTGGTTTCTTTTCACCGTGCCAGTGGCTGCTCATGTGCGAAGCATGCAAACTTCTGCAGCCATTTGATAAGATCACCAAATTGGTCAGTCGAAGCCAGGGCGTGACAGTGACATCATATCTTACGCCTTCTTTCTGGAGTGTGCATTGCGTCGTGTCATTGATCAAGCCATCGAGGAGCAGGAAGATGAGGAAGTCACAATACTCAATCGGAGACAAGTCAGCAGGAGTCTGAAGAGAAGTCAGAGGAGGATGGTGGCTGGGGAGAGGAAGAGGAGAAGGAGCAAGAAGAGACGAGCAGGCTTTGATGGAGACTTTAAACATTTCGGGGTTCCCTGGTGTTGGCCGTGGCTGGGGGGAGGAGACCGAGGACAATATTTTCCTGGGCGATAAGCAGAAGCTAGGGCACTCCACCGATTCAAATTTAGTGCAAATGGGAGCCTTCATGCTCCAGTGTTTAAGAAAGGGACCCTTGTATAAAAAGCATAAAGGGCAAGAGCCAGTACTGGGTGGCAACATACTTAGACCCCCAGTATAAACACAAAATAGTGGACATGTTACCATCATCACAGAGGGCTTGTAGAATGCATCATTTCCAGACTTTCCTGCGAGAGATGCTGCATTCTGATGTTGCGGGCGCTGGCTGAAGAATTTCCACCCACAGCGAAACAGGTGCGGGTACCAATCCTACAGCGCCTGCAAGAAGAGGGCGGTTTGAAGATGTGTTGGTCACTTCGGATATGAGATCATTCTTGCAGCCAACCCATCGAAAGCCGCCCTCCGGATCCAGCCTCAGGGAATACCTAGACCGACAGGTGTCACATCGGGTAAACGGCTAATGTGGAAGCTCTGAGAAGCGTGGAACCCCTGGACTACTGGATGTGCAGGCTTGACGTGTGGCCAGAGCAGGCACACTTTGCCATGGAACTCTTGGCTTGCCCCTCGTCGAATGCCCTGTCAGAAAGGACTTCAGCGTAGCAGGGGGATTCATGACCGATAAGCGCACTCGGCTAGCTCAGGACAGTATGGATTACTTCACATTTCTAAAAATGAATGAGGCATGGATCTCGGTGTAATTCAACAACTGTGACGACCACGTGTAATTGAATTTCCTCATGCCAGCCCACACATATCCTCCACCTCCCAGAACAAAGAATGGTCCTTATCTTATGTATATACAGTGGGACAAAAGGCCTTTTCTGTCAGGTAAATACCTAATTTTGGGGGTCTGTACTCCAGTGGCCTACAATAACATTTTTAGCCAGTGACAGCCTAATGTGCCTCGGGCCACATCATCAGAAGTTATTTTCTGTCAGGTGAATGCCTAATTTTTGGGGCCTGTACTGGCATACATTAAAATTTTTATCCAGTTACCGCCTAATGCAACTTCAGCCACATCATCACAATTTATTTCCTGTGAGGTGAATAACAATTTTTTGGGGCCTGTACTGGCCTACAGTAACATTTTTATCCAGTGACTGCCTAATGTACCTCCAGCCACATAATCACAAGTTCTTTTCTGTCAGGTGAATGCCAAAAATTTGGGGGCCTGTACTGGCCTACAGTAAATATTTTATCCAGTGACCGCCTAATGTACCTCAAGCTATATCATCACAAGTTCTTTTCTGTCAGGTAAATGCCTAATTTCTGGGGTCTGTACTGGCCTACAGTTACATTTTTAGCCAGTGTTCGCCTAATGCAACTCCACCCACATCATCACAAGTTCTTTTCTGTCAGGTGAATACCCAATTTTTTGTTCCTGTACTGGCCTACAGTAAAATTTTTAAACAGTGACCGCCTAATGTACCTCCAGCCACATCATCACAAGTTATTTTCTGTCAGGTGAATGGCTAATTTTTGGGGCCTTTACTGGCCTACGGTAAAACTTTTATCTAGTGACCGCCTAATGTACCTCCAGCCACATCATCACAAGTTCTTTTTTGTCAGGTGAATGCCTAATTTTCGGGGCCTATACTGTCCTACATTAAAATGTATATCTAGTGACCGCCTAATGTACCTCCAGCCACATCATCACAAGTTATTTTTTGTCAGGTAAATGCCTAATTTTTTGGGACTGTACTGGTCTGCGGTAAAATTTTTATCCAGTGACCACCTAATGTACCTCCAGCCACATCATCACAATTTATTTTCTGTCAGGTGAATGCCTAATTTTTGGGACCTGTACTGGCCTACAGTAAAGTTTTTATCCAGTTACCACCTAATGTACCTCCAGCCACATCATCACAAGTTATTTTCTGTCAGGTGAATGACTAATTTTTGGGGCATGTACTCCTGTGGCCTACAGTAAAATTTGTATCCAGTGACCACCTAATGTACCTTTAGCCAAATTATCACAAGTTCTTTTCTGTCAAGTGAATGCCTTATTTTTGGGGCCTGTACTCCATTGGCCTACAGTAAAAATTGTATCCAGTTACTGCCTAATGTACCTCCGGCCACATAATCACAAGATCTTTTCTGTCAGGTGAATGCCTAATTTTTGGGGCCTATACTCCCGTGGCCGAAAATATTTATTTTTTCTATTCTCCAGCAGGGCGCAGTTTCCCTTTAAGACACATAAAAATGGCCCCTGATTAAAATACATATTTTTTGTGCGAATTTTTGCCAATGATTCCCTTCTGGTATGTCACTGTCCATGTTGTGGGGCTATTTGTGCACTTCTAGCAAGTATTTGGTGGCTGCAAATATTACCTGAAGGTTTTTCAGGTTTCCCTGTCAATGGGGCCTGCTGCGAACGCACGGTTTGCGAACATTTGATCACGAACGCGCATTTGCTTTCACGAACCATCCCGGCCAATGTTCAACCATCCTTACTCAGGAAGTGACGCGCGCCGTCCCTTAAGGAAGTGCTGCAGGAAACAAGCAGCAAGCATGCTGTGGCCAGAACTGAGAAGAAACTGTGGAGTGGATCTCAGAGCAACAGTACCTAGACAGACAAAGCCCAGGACTGCAGTGGTGAATGGGAAGCACTGGCTGCAGATCACCACTAAACACGGCGCCCGGGACCGCGGCGATAAGCAGGGGAACAGTGGCACACTGCAGCCACTGTTACACACATATCAATTTTTCTTTGGGATTTTACTGGTTATTTTGATTTGGGTAGAATCAATTAATGTATAAATTAAATTTTTAAAAATGCTCAATTTTATTATGGATGTACAGGATATAGTGTATTTATTAGGTTGTACTATAAACTTTATGGCTTGCTACTGATAATTTTGTTACAATACTTTACTTGCAAAATGTCTATCATGATAAGCAATGTTGTTTTAGTTGTACTTTCGCAGTAGAAAGACTTAAAGGGGTTATCCGAGAGTATAAACTGCCCCCCCCCCCCCTCATATGCTGGGCCCCCCACACCTAAACACTGAATATAATTAATCTGGCTCCCTGCGCTGCTCCTGGTCCCCGCACCGATGCTGCTGCTTCTCCCCATGCGTGGATGAAAATATGCAGTGTTGGGGGGGGGGGCATCCAACGGCAGGCGGGGATGGGGACAAGCCTCCCTAGCATCATGGCTAGCTTGTATGTCTCATTGAGAAAAGGGTAATCCTGGTTAGCATATTCTAGTTGTTTTAGATGGAAAATTATATCGCCGGTCTCACTCTTAGTTGAACATTGAGTGGGTTTCTCTTCTAGACACATGTTTATTTGGTGAGGCTTTTAGGAAAAAAAAAAAAAAAAAGAGTCCTTGTGTTTCATAGATAAATCCCCCCCCCCCCTTTTTTTTTTTCAATACAGGCTTTTCATAATACAAATGTTATCTATTACCATGGTAGCATCTCCACATAATTCTTCTTTGGAAATAGAGATATGCAAGCTAGTCTCTTTTCCAAAAGGAAATAAAAACTGTCTCATACCAGGAATACAGTACTTTATAGATAACTAGCCATTAAAAGAGATGAGCAAAGATGCTTTGCTTGGCTGTCTGGGAGGCCTGGGTTGGGTACAATTTTTTTCCTATGGAGGGTGCCAAGTATACATGAGTAGTATCGTAACCCAGTCAACTTTCCTCTGGGTTTCTGGGAAAATACTGAAAAATTAGCACACTTACATCTGCTGGCATCAGATAGACTTAGGAAAGCTCATTTTAATACCTTTTACAGAAACCAGGTGAGGCATTGCCTGGCCTACAATTTTCCACACACGTACTACGCATACTAGACGCTCTCAATAAGAGAGTACCTCCCAGACAATGCAGATATATTACCAAAAAACCTACAGTAGCATTCTAGATTTTTTTCTTGCTTATAGAATCAATTCACTTATCCTTAATTAAGTTTTCTTAATATTGTATCTTAACATTTTTTCTGAGCTGTCTTTTTAAGAACCATACACCCTTGGAAGTGAGTTACATATTATTCTATGATGGTATGCTCAATGTCTGATTGTCTGAAAATGATTTGCTTATTAACTGTGAGTGATGCAGATTAATAATGGAGGAAGTTATATTTGCTTTAAGTCTGTGTTGTAATTTGCACAAAAAATTCCAAATGTCTCAGGTTGTTTGATAAATTTGGCGTATCTTAAAAAATTAAACTTTTTTTTTTTAAGTCACAGTTGATAAGTCTGGAGTAGAGGTAAGGGAATCAATTCTGCAATTCAGAAATTCAAGAATTGAGAGGAGATAGAAAGGAACACTTTTGACTCAGGCCAAATCAATTGGACCCAAATTGAATCAGACCAGAAAAAGAAATTTGCTTATCTCTAGTCTGGAGTGTACCTAATTAACTTAGTTTACCATGCCCACTTTTCTACCCACTCTTCAAAAGTTGCGAGAGCATCATAGAAATGCAATAGATCATAACATTTTTGCCCATACATGGTGTGCGCCTTTTGATGCTACTTTTCTGGTGTAAGTTTAATGATAAATTCCTCTTTCACTAGGTATTCTCATAAACAATATCGTATATCTATCCCTGTTTTTACTCTAATGAATATGATTCTTACAAGGTATTTTTCAGTGTTTATTATTTGACCCTTAATTTCCCAGGATTAGGGTACTTTCACACTGTGTTTTCCATGCTGCAGTTTTCTCTTCAGCATTAATTCACATTGAAGTATTAAGTGTTCCGGCAAAACGGATCCGGCTTTCCGGTCTGCGCATGCGCACACCTTTAAAAATGCAGAAACAATTAATACTGCATCCATTTTTCCGGATGACACCGGAGAGACGGATCCGGTATTTCAATGCATTTGTCAGATAGATCCGCATCCAGATCCGCCTGACAAATGCCATCCGTTTGAGTCCGGATTGGCAGATCTGACAGGCAGTTCACTGCCTGCCGGAATACTCTGCAGCAAGTGTGAAAGTACCCTTAGACACGAGCAAAGTTCTTAAAAATTTGATTCGGCTGCTTCGCCAAATTTAACAAACATTTCCAAAAAAATTTGCTTTGTGACAAATTACTTTGTCACAAAGTGCATTTCTTTGTAGGAATCAGGTGCGATGGGTGCACACAATACTATGCTGTCATGCTGTTTATTGTGTTCACATATTCAAGTGATAACTTAATATCTCCAGTCTTTCTGAGAGCGAACTTTAGGATTTTCTCTGAGAGTCATTCCGCGGTGAAAAGCAGGTCATGCATTTCAGAAAAGTGAAAAACACATTTCTTTCTTTTCAATTGTACTTCATTCCTTTGTTCTAAGTCAGGATTAACTTAGTACAGTGTAACATAAATCCCTTGATCTTCCCATATACTGCTGAACTACACATTCAGAATTAAGTTGGTCTTAGGTCTTAAAAAAAAAAGAAAAGTACTGTGGTCTTTTCCAACTTTCTAGTAAATGAATGTTATTTCTTAGTAACATATTATATCCTATACAGAGCTATGTTTCATCATGGTTACATATTAGAAAGAAACCCTTTGAAATACAGTGAACCCCTTTGAGTCGATTGCTCAAACTTGCACTGCAAAAAGTGGTCATCTGGGAAGTGATCTTCTTGAAGAAAATGACCAGTGGAACTGAAAATCTGTCATAAGAAGCATGGTCTGGATAACAGTGGTCATCTGAGGAGTGATCTTCTCTAAACAGATCGCCAATGGAACTTACAATCTTTCACTTCTGGTTAAGCGGGTGGTTTTCTCAAACAGATGGTCTTTGAAAGTGGTTTCATTTATTATGCGTCTAACTTTGAACAGCATGAGAGCATTGGTGGGCATGTGTAGTTTTCATATCTACAATCAGGGAGTAGAGCAGGGATGCTTAACCTGCGGCCCTCCAGCTGTTGCAAAACTACAACTCCTAGCATGCCTGAACAGCATACAGGTATCAGCCTACAGCAGTTTTACAACAGCTGGAGGGGCTGTAATTTGAGCATACCTGGAGTAGAGCTTTATAATTCTAACAAGCTAAGAATAAGTCTTCTCATCTGTACTAGAGACTTTGACCCTTTCCTGCCACACATTGTAGAAATGGAATGTTATTTATATCGACTATTTTTCAATCAGCATGCTGCCACATGTTCAGGTTTTTAATGCAGTTTTTAGCCAAAATTAGGTGTGGATCATAAAAGGAGAAAACGCTTCAAGGGCACATACTAGTTCTCTTTTTTTAATCCTCTTCTTCTTTTGACACCAAAAACTGGATTAAAAAACCTGAATGTGTTTCAGCACCCTCAGCAGTAGCTCACCACAAAGCTGTGGTAAACTGACTGATCATAGGTGTTCTTCAGCACTCAGCTCAGTAGAGGGACATGCATGCTGATAAACAGCCTGCATCAGATAGTATTCAAGCCCTTTATTGTCTGTGAAAAACTTGCGAAATAAAGACGGAGAATTGACACTTCAAAATAAGTGAGTGCTGGAGTCTTAATTATTCTAATTGTTGCTGTACCTGTATAAGGAGGTTGAAGGACCAGGCAGCGAGCACGCGGATACATTTCAACTGAAAAAATAGTGAGCCGGTATTTCTACTTTACTGCAGTAATATACTCATGTATATATACATAGATGTATAATAAAGAACAATCAGCACAGTCAATAAAGAAATAGGGTGAGAATCCTCCTATGATATCCAACTTTGGTTCCCCCTAACAGTAAACAAAATTCAAGCATGAGGCAACACTCCAAATGTAGTGAAACAAGGGTCAACCTTTATTGTATAGCAATTGCAGGTCATGGCTACCGCTGTCCCACACTTCTGGGCAGGCATGGGCACGGATCGACTCACTCTGTGTCTGTAGTTCCAGGTGCAGGTTTCCTGTGTATATATTCGGGATACTATTCACTGACCCTGTGCTATCTGCCCTAACCTTCACAGATTAGCACAAACAATGCCTGCCCTTACCTTGGCCTATTACTACTACAATTTTTATCTGAGCAGCAGCCTGGTGTGTTCTCTGCAGCAAATACCACATCCCAGATCAAATTGTTAAAACCATGGAACTGCCAAATCTATTAGATGGCACAAAGGTTCCAGTTCCAATGTTTCAGCTAAACTCCACAGGGCTAAGAGTGTTGCTTCATACTTGGATTTTATGTATATAAATGTAGGTATAACTTTTGCTAACACATAAGTAAGACTTACGCTGTACTTATTTATTAAGCAAAATCTATATTAACATGTTAATATGTATGTATTCATCTTCTCAAATGTGACTATATTGTTCCCATGGTAACAACTATACACAGAGAAACATACTTATTTACTAATATATTCAACATGTTAATTCCATTGCATCAATCACACTGACACTCATGGCAAACTGTTCCCATCAGCTAGTACTCTGATGCAATTAACCCCCAAAAAACACTAAAGTGATTAAATAAGTAGCATAGGAGACAGTCAAACAAATTTGGGCATCCCTAACAAAAGACCAGCAGAGGATGTATCATACTTGTATGAGAACTAAAGTCAATAATCATAGATAAAGAAAATATTTGGTGTACAGTGACTGCCAATGTATTTCTGGGGATATAATGAGTCTCTAATCAATTTTAAAAGCTTTAAACATAATCTCAACAAAAACTTACAGTATGTCGAGGATTCTTCTTGTTTTCCATCTATTAAAAACAATGATATGCTACAATTTAAACACTATGGGGGACAATTACTAATCTATTTATGCCATTTTTGTGGCAGGTCACACATTTTATAGCACACCATTTCTGTGGCAAAATGTGCTACCTTTCCCATGTACTCCACTTTTCCAAAGTAGTGGGAAAAGGGTGGTGTGGTGTGGACGGCAGGCCCAGCTCATTCATCATTTTCCATGCCTGTTTTTGGAATGGAAAATGGCTTAAATATAGCCCAGGAAGAGGGCTGGTGTAGAATTAAGTCTATCGAGCAGCCTGTCAGATGAGTTGCCAAGCTTATGTAGAGGCCTGCCCCTCTACATAACTTTGACACTTCTTCTGGCAGCACGGAGGGACTTGAGACCGGCGTGGAAAATAAATGTCCTCCAATGAATTTATTGCCTTTATTTTGGCAGTGGGAATATTAAATCTTTTGGGGTCAGAGTTTCGTATTTCTAGCTTTATTCTATTTTATGTTATTGTCTGATATATCTTGTAAAAAGTCTTAAAGTGGTTCTATGGCCGCAAGCTGTCAAAATTAAATCCCTTATCTGAGATCTTGGGAAATGTGATTGCAGTCAGCAGAGAAGTCTACATTTAGCAGTGAGTATCTTTATTTCTATATGGAACATGTCTATAGAGACAAAAAGTGATTCAATTTGTTATTTAGCTAATTGTTTTCTGCCCTTATGTTAGAAAGGTCCCACAATAATACACTTTCAAATGTAATCTCAATCTAGTTGCAAATATTCAAAAGCAAAGTGAAGGTATGCAGTGATGGTATTCTGCTTGTGCAACATCCTTGAGAGACTCTAATAATCACAGAACTGCAGCCCAAAGTCCATTAGTCATCCACTGCCTAGAACATGAAAAATTAGCTGGAGCACGTTTTAAAGACTAAGTATTCCTTTGGGGAATTTTTATTTATTATTGTATTGTACTCATTTTGAGCTAAAAGTCATGTTTTCAATTGTTCTTTATTAAAAATACGGAGCTCTGTTTTCTGTAAATAGCTGATATGCTCTAGTAGAAGGCTCTGATTTTCTCTTTAACAGTCGGGGAGCTGACTGACTCCTTATCTCTGCTCTCTGACATCATACACACTCATTATTGCTCTGTTCTTATCTTACTGATAAGAATGTGGCTTAAATAAGTGTTTATGACCTCATAGTATTTTAAAAATAAGGTTTATTAGATGAGCAGCACAAAGTTAAAATCAAAGTAGTATTCTCATAGCTAGAATAAACTTTTAACCCTTTGGGACAGAACAGTTCAATATTGTTAATAAAGACCAATTTTTAGCCAAAAATTTGTAAAATACAATCATAAAAAAAAAAAAAATAATGCCTCCAAAGGTATACATAGCCTTTAAAGGATTATTTAAGTTTTATGCAACTTTTTACTTTGGCCAGTACCAAACTGTAAAGAAATATATTCACTCACCTGCTCCCCATCACATGTTTCCACATAGTCTTTTCTTAGCGATGCTTCCAATCCCAGGCATGTACATATCCAGATGGGGGCAGAGTTGCCAAACAGAATTTTAGTTTTTTTGTGAACAAGTTAGACCAAAATCACAGACAATAACATTTCTCTGTACAGTATTCAAATGAAGTTTGGAGCTAAGCGACTTCGGATCTAGGATCCGAAGCACACTTCACTCATCACTAATGAAAATTGTATACATATGTAAAATACTCTGTCTATTTAGTAGAATCCTAACAGTATATTTCTTATTTTTGATGAAAAAAATCTTAACTCATATCCATGCACAGAAAATGAAGTATACTGACTATGACTAAGTAGCCTTGGACACCAATCAGTACTATATTGACAGCCTATGCCTAGAGCCATTGAGGGGGAATGGGAATTAGTGCACTTTAGTGAATCTAGGGCTTGAAGTGGAAGAAAAATGATAGACATTAATTATCGGTCTAGTATGACTCTGTTGTGATTTATTGCCAGAGTCTTGATATCATTTACTTTCCCTGTGCTGCCCTGAAAGAATCATATAAGACTCAATAATGTGTGCCTTTTCTGACATGGGAGTTCAGTGTTGGCTCTAATTGCGCAGTAAAACTAGATTAATAGTGATATGGTAGAATGGCATCATTCAGAGGTATGATTGAAATCAATCTCCTTGTTCTGTTCAATAAATCACTTTAAATGTTTGGTTATGGATGCATGCTCAGTCATAGCCATGTTAGTCCCTTGGTAAGTTATGTTCTGTAGCACAAAAGATCTATTTTTTATTATATGCTCTGTATAATGTTCAGGCAATCCATATTCTCTGCATTCGCAAGTGGATGCAATTCATTTAACTTGGATACAGGCCATTAAATATTGAAAATAATAAAGAAAACCAAAGAATTAGGTTGATATAAATGTTTTCTACACCAAGTAGAATGTTTTGTTAATGGCATAATGCAGTAAACTATACATATAAAAGGAAAGGAATCAATTTTCCTCTATAAAATACGTTTATCTTATGAAAATATTTAGGTCTGTGACATGCGGTTATGAAAGACATATGGTTTAAGGGTTGCTTTTATGATGGAAAATAATTGGTTTTCTTTCCATACATAGAGCATTTGTGCAAACAGCAGTTACATTTTCTTTTTATATCTATGCAGTGGTAGGCATTGCCAAAAGTATGAGGACATTCAAACATTAGAGAATGCATTCACAAGGTCTATAGATACCTTCACATTTTTCCATTTTATGTGACAGCTTTTTACTAAAATAAAAACAAATTTTCCCCCATCATTCTACACGGAATAATGTGAAAATGTATTGAAAGGAAATTTTCTTGAAAAGGAAAAACTAAAATCTTGCATTAACATAACTATTCAGACCCTTTACATGATGCTGTAAGGTTTGTTCACCTGGATTTGGGGATTTACTGCCATTATTCTACGCAGATCCTCTAAAGTTTTGTCAGGTTGGATCGGGCCCATCTACCAGGCGTCAAGGTGGCTTCCGCAGATGGGTACCTAACAGTTACAGAACTGCCTCTCTTGGACTTAACTAAGCCTACAATATTCAGGGCATTGTAGGAACCAGCTACATTTATACTCTGCTCAGAAGCCCCAGGCAGATGGGCGTTGCTTAGTCTAAAAGAGGCCGCTACCCTCAATATATACTAAAAGAAAAGGTATAATAGTAGTAGTAGGTATAATAGCACTTGTTTTATGCAGCTATGTACACCTTTCGGGGCAATTTTTTTTGTATTATTGCATTGTACTTTTCTGTACAGGGCTGAGATGCTCTAGTAGCAGGAACTTAATTTTCTCTCTGCTTCATCATCTAGTTAACCTGAACGGCTCCTTATCTCTGCGCTCTGACCTTCTAAACACTCATTATAGCTCAGTTCTTTATTGTACTGATAAGAATGCAGGTTAAATGGGTTGTTCAGGTTCAGAGCTGAACCCGGCATATCCATATATTCACCCCTCCGCCCCCTGATATGAGCATCACAGCATTTCAGCTTTACGTGTTGTTGTTAGTATTTTAAACTGAATTTGCTGGGCAATGAGTAGCCATTAAGACCTGTGAGACTGGAGAAAGCATTGTGCCATTTACTGTAATGGATAGGGGGTAGGGGGGCTGAGTGCCATGGAGGAAAGATGATGCATTCACTTTTCTACATGTTGAGTTTTAAGAAGCGTGTAGAGAAGAATTAGGACATAGCTAATAGACATGCTAGGATTCTGAATAGCAGAATTACATCTGGGCTAGAGAGGTAGGTTTGAGTTCAGCATAACGTGCAGGTAGGTACTGCCCACACTGTACGGCCTTAGCCATGTTGGTTACTGGCGTTACAGTGTTTGGCTGGCCGGAACGCGTCATCAGGTGCTATATAGTAACCGATGATGCATGTTTGGCTCAGTCTTAGTCAGGGAGAGCTGTGCTGATGAAAGGACAGACAGTGTAGGGAGTGATATAGGAATATTTTTATCAGAAAAACTTTTCAGAGACCTAAAAGTCCTTTTAAGGACTATTTTGTGTGGTAGCAGCAATATATATTTTTAGCGCAACCTGAGCTAAATTGCTAAAGCTTTACAGACTCAAAAGTTCTTTTAAGGACTATTGTTGTATGTGGCAGCAGCAATATTTATTTTTAGCGCAAACTGTGCTAAATAGCTAAAACTTTTCAGACACAAAAGTCTTTGTAAGAACTGTTGTGTGTGGCAGTAATATCTATTTTTAGCGCATCCTGTGCTAAATAGCGTGCAATTGTTAGGCCCCTGCAGACAGTGACATTAGCTGTGCCACAGCTCCTGTGTAAAGTGTGCACATCCAAAAAATATCTATGACATCCAGTGTACTTTTTCCGTAGACAATATTCGCTGCAGACAGTGACATTAGCTCTGCCACATCTCCTGTGTAAAGTGTGCGCATCCCAAAAATATTTGTGACATCCAGTGTACTTTTTCCGTAGATGGTGTCCGCTTCGGACAGTGACATTATCTGCGCCACATCTCCTGTGTAAAGTGTGCGCATCCCAAAAATATCTGTGGCATCCAGTGTACTTTTTCCATAGACGGTGTCCGCTGCAAACAATGACATTAGCTGCGCCACATCTCATTTGTAAAGTGTGCACATCCCAAAAATATCTGAGACATCCAGTGTACTTTTTACGTAGACGGTGTCTGCTGTTGACAGTGACATTACCAGTGCCAGATCTCCAGTGTAACATGTGCACATCCAAAAAATATCCGACATCCAGTGTACTTTTTCCGTAGACGCAGATTGCAGATCTTGTGCCCTGATTCCCAAATTCTTGAGCATCCACAGTCACAAGAAAATGATGGTGGGGAAAGGAAATTACAGTTTAATGAGGTGGATGATGATGAGACACAGTTACCAATAAGTCAACGGTAATTACAGTCTCAAGAGGTTGAAGAGGATGAGACACAGTTGTCAATCACTGAGGTTGTGGTTAGGTCAACAACTCAAAAAGATGAGCAAAAATATGAGCAGAGTGGGGAAGTGAAAGAGGAGGTGGTGGACGACGAATTCACTGACCCAACCTGGGAAGGTGGGAAGCAGAGCAAGGACAGCAGTAGAGAGGGGGAAGGATCTGCAGCACTGCAGCAGGATGGAAGATGCAGTGGGGTGGCAAAAGGGAGAAAGCAAGCCACACCAAACAGGCCTGCAACTGTTCCATGGAGCACCCCCTTGTGGAAATCTCCCTTGCCAAGGGGTAAGTGTTCCGCAATTTGGCACTTTTTAGAGAAAAGTGCGGATGACAAAAGAATAGTAGTTTGCAACCTGTGCCACACCAAAATGAGCCAGGGCATGAACACTAGCAATCTCACCACCACTAGCATGATCAGCCACATGGCAACTAAGAACCATAACTAATGGGACAAATGCCTGGGTCCATAATCTGTGTGTGTGGGTCACACCACTGCCTCCTCTTCCCCTGTGTTACATGCTGGCCAATCCTCTGCCGAAGGCACAGGCCCAGATGTCTCCCGCCCTGCACCAGGACCTTTGCAAGCACCATCAGCGACTACAACCACTTCTGTGTCCCAGCGCAGCGTCCAAATGTCCTTACCCCAGGCGTTTGAATGCAAGCGCAAATACCCAGCTACCCACCCACAGGCCATAGCACTAAATGTGCCCACCTTACACCAACATGTGTCCCGTAACATCACACCTGCCCTGACCAACGCAGTTACTGGGAAGGTCCACTTAACCAAGGACACATGTACAAGTGCATTCGGCCAGGGGCACTACATTTCCCTGACAGCACACGGGGTGAACATTGTAGAGGCCGGGAGCGAGTCGTATCCTGGGATGGCACAGGTGCTACCGACGCCAAGGATTGCGGGCCCTACGTCGATAAGGGTTTCCGCCAGCACCTATGTTAGTGGCTCCAACCCCCACTTCTCTTCCTCCACCTCCTCTTCAACTTCCACCTCCGAATTATCCGCGAGCAGCATCAGTCAGCCATAAGTCGGCAGCTATAAGCAGTGTAGCACTGCAGTGGGAAAGTGGCAACAGGCCGTGCTGAAGCTGATATAATTAGGGGACAAACAGCATACTGCCGCAGAGCTGTGGCAGGGGATAAGAGACCAGTCTGAGATGTGGCTCTCACCACCCAACCTAGAACCAGGCATGGTTGTGTCTGGTAATGGTCGTAACTTGGTGGTGGCTTTGGAGCTCGGCAAGCTCACACACATCCCATGCCTAGCCCATGTCTTAAATTTTGTTGTTAAGCGGTTTCTCAAAACCTACCCCAATTTGCCTGAGCTACTGGTGAAGATGTGCTGCAAGTTCACAGCTTCAGTCGGTCTGTCAATGCTGCAGCAGCACTAAAAATTTCCAGCTCACCTGATGTTGTGTGACGTGAGCACGTGCTGAAACTCGATGTTCCACATGTTGGCCAGGCTTTATGAGCAGCAGAGGGCAGTAGTGGAATTCCAGCTGCAACATGGTTGTCACCTTTACAGTCAGCTTTCGCTATTCACAAGCGAGGAGTGGGCATGGATGTCTGAGATTTTAAGAAACTTTGATGGGTCAACACAGATGGTGAGCGGTGATAACACTATTATCAGCGTAACCATCCCACTTCTGTGTCTACTAAAACGCTCGCTGCTCACAATTAAGGACAACGCTTTACATGTGGAAGAGGAGGAAATGGGGGAAGACATTACACAGGGTTATTGCCAGACCACTCTGTTTGTCTACTCAGCGCTAATTGGACGATAAAGAGGAGGAGGAGCAGGAGATGGTTGCCTCTGCTACAGAGGGTAGTACCCATGGAAGTTTAATTCCATCTGTTCTACGTGGGTGGGCAGAGGAGGAGGAAGAGGATGAAGATATTGAGAGCCATCCTCCTGATGACGACAGCAAAGTCTTGCCTGTTGGTACTCTGGCACACATGGCTGACTTCATGTTAGGCTGCCTTTCCCACGACCAGCGTGTTATACACATTTTAAACAACACGGATTACTGGTTGTTCACCCTTCTCGACCCCCGCTACAAAGAGAACTTCTCATCTCTCATTCCTCTGGTGAAGAGGACAAGCAAAACTGTGCAATACTAGAAGGTTCTTGTTAAAAAATTGCTAAACAAATTTCCATCTGACAACACTGGCGGCAGAGTCCATAGTTCCTTGGGGAACTGAGAAGGGGAGACAAGGGGAACACACAGCAGTTCCAACAGGGGCAGGGCAACACTCTCCAAAGCCTGGGACAGTTTGATGACACCCCGCCTGCACCCTCACCCTGATGTGTGGCCCACTGTCACAAGGAGGGAAAAATCTTGGAAGATGGTGAACGAGTACATAGCAGATCATGTCAGCGTCCTCAACGATCCCTCAGTGCCTTACAACTGCTGGGTGTCCAAGCTGGACATGTGGCACCAAATGGCGCTCTACACCTTGGAGGTGCTGGCCTGCCCCCCCCCACCAGCTTTTTGTCTCAGCGGATATTTAGTGCTGCTGAAGGTATTATAACAGATAAGCGTATCCGCCAGTCAACTGAAAATGCTGACAGGTTGACTCTTTTTTAAAAATGAACAAGGCCTGGATTGACCATGACTTCTCGACTCCACCAGAGTAAAACTGATGAAGATAAAGGCGCTTTAAATGTGTTGTTTATAATGTACAGAATACACTGTATTCCTATGCGGGGTGCATGGGAATACACCACAAAAAAGGGTATATGGTTGAATCTTCCTTCTCTCATCCTCCTCCTCTTCTTCCATCATATCAACATGCTAATTTGTCGCATATAATGCCCTCACATATAATGTTTTATAGGGTCAGCTCAAATGCAGGCCCTCGCATATAATTTTTTAGAGGGTCAGCTCACCTGCAGGCCTTTGTATATAATGTTTTACGGGGTCAGCTCATCTTCAGGCCCTCACCTACAAACTGTTACAGGGTCAGCTCACCTGCACGCCCTCACCTACAATCTTTTAAAGGGTCATCTCACCTGCAGGCCCTTGCATATAATTTTTTAGAGGGTCAGTTTACCTGCAGGCCCTCACCTACAATATTTTACAGGGTCAGCTCACCTGCAGGCCCTTACATATAATGTTTTAAAGGGTCAGCTCACCAGCAGGCCATCAATCATAATTTTTTAAAGTTTTCTTTTAATAATAAAGGGTGTATTGGAGCACCGGTTCCTTGAAATTTTTGGCAGCCCCTTCGCTTAGGATTAGTGCATAGGCTTTATGAGTGTAGGAGTCCCACTACCTGAACAATTGTACCACAATGTGAATGAGGCCCTCCTTTATGTGATATACAGGTTGTATTGGAGTGCCTCTTCCTTGTAATTTTT
Source organism: Bufo gargarizans (assembly GCF_014858855.1). Classification (NCBI taxonomy): domain Eukaryota; kingdom Metazoa; phylum Chordata; class Amphibia; order Anura; family Bufonidae; genus Bufo; species Bufo gargarizans. The sequence continues at coordinate 66,622,092 of NC_058088.1, forward strand.
GTTACTTTATATACAAGTAAATATACAGGAAAGAATGTTTCCTAACAATTATTCCTCTAAAATCGATTTTATCTTCGGTTTGGTGCTTATTATTGTCAGTCTGTAAAAGTGAACAAGATCATTGCCAGCAGCAACATGGGAGTCCAAGATGCATCCAGACATCCTCCCCATGCTGTTCCCAAACCATTTCAATGGTGTTTCCATCAATTTCTGACCTTTTTCTATGAACCAGACACCCTCCTCACTTCAGAGCAGGGGCTTGCCTGGTTTAATGCTCGGGTTCTCCCATTGACTATCATTGTGCTCGGGTGCTCGGTAGAGCACCCGAGCATCCCAAGGTGTTTGGCTTGAGCACCCGAGCACTTTGAGGACAGCTTGGAGGGAGTTTTCTTTCAGCATTATTCTGTGACTCTGGAAGATTTTGTTAGATTTTTTTTTTCTAGTGAGTGTGCCTGGCTTGCAGATTGATTTCCCAGGTTCTGGTATGTGTGACTGAGTCAAGGGCTGAAATAATTGTGGTGTTGTATCAAGCAGCAGCTTTGTCAGCATCATGAAGAGAAGATATGATGGACAGTGGGGAGAGAGAATCAGAGTGTTTGAATGGAGAGATGTTTGAGGTTTCTATGATGGTGTGCTAATTTATGGACTGGATGGGCAGTTGAAGAGAGAGAGGATAAGAATGTAAGAAGATTGTGGTCAGAGAGGGGGTAAAGAAAGTTTAGGTGATTAGATAGGGAGCAGAAGTGTACACAAGGTCTAGTGTGCATCCATCACTGTATCCATCACTGTGGGTGGCTGTGGAGGACCATTGTCTGAGGCCAAAGGAGGAATTAAGTCGGTTTTGGAGGTAGTTGAGTTGTGTGTGTGTCAATAGGGATGTTGAAATCTCCCATGATGATGGTGGGGATGTCAGTGGAGAGGAAGTATGGAAGCTAGGTTTTGAAGTGGCCAAAAAAGGCAGTAGCAGGGCTTGGTAGATGGTTGGTGACAGATATTTGGAGGTTGGAGCAAGAGACGATACGGACAGAGTGAACTTTTCAAGAGGGTAGATTGCAAAAGGATGGAGATGGTTTGAAGGATAAAGGAACAGTTACCTGATAGGAGAAGCCCCAAACCACCTCCATGTCTGTCCGGGCAGAGGATGTGGGTGATTTGAAGTTTCCGATAGTGAGGCAGGGGAGGTTGTGTTGGTGGGTGTCAGCCCAGTACAAAAGAAAATATTATTATTATTTTTTTTTTTCTGTATGGGATATAGGTTTACCTTATATTCACTCCTGGTTCAATCCATGGAATAATTTCTGCTATACACTTAAGCGTTGCACTTTGATGTTTCACAGAAATGACCCCTCCAGACTTAAAAGGCACTTTGCTTTTAACCATTAGACATGAGGTGCATTGCTAAAGATCTTAGGCTTGAGCAAGCTTGATTATCCATGATACTAAAGAACAGGGTATTCTAGACTAGCTTCAAACTTAAACCTAAAGAAACCACATGAAATGTAAAAGTGATATAAATTAAACCTTGTGGTTTAAATGTTACTCTTATCATAGCTAAATTTTGCAATATGCAAACAGTCATCATTTTATAAATAGACAGTGTTCATACATTGGAGGCTTCATTTAGTTATCCACAGTTATGCCAGAGTTGAGAGCAAAAATACTGCCTCATGCCACACAGCCTCATTGGTCCTTTCATAACTTAAAAGGATCCATCTAACACCGTCAAAACCATTATACTAAATACACAATACATATGTAAAAGAGACTTGCATCATGTAAATGTGCAATAGATCAATGGCTTTGACAGTTGTAAGTATAGGTCATAAATATGTATTCATGGAATGTAAAATATCTCCTTATCTAGTCAATAAATATCAGTTGTTGGGAGTGCATAAAAAATGTACGTTATTGGGGGCGGAGCTAGCGCCTGTGCTGAATAACTGCATCTGGCTAAAGCTCCTGCTTTCAACCTGCCGTGGGGACGGCATTTTTCAGCAAATCCTTCACAAAATGGTCAAAAATGGAGGACCTAAGCATGGGGATCCTACCCCTCAAACAAAAGTGTCTCCAGCTGTGTCAGACATGACAAAATTCCTGAAGAAACAGCATGCAGTCAGACCAACCAAAGAACCCAAGATGGCCGCGGCTCCCTGCTGCACCACAAGCGCCCGCACTTCAGGCCAATCCGACTGTGAAGACGAGTCTGGAGAGACAGGTGAGTCACAAAACCTCCCAATCTCTCGCCGCTTCATTAAGCAAGTCTTGGAAGAGGCTCTGAACCCTATCTTCTCCAAACTACAGGAGGTGGCCCAATGACGTTCAGCAAATAGGCCACAGGGTAGACTCATTAGAAGCTGCACAAGCTGCTACTTTAGACCATAGCGCGGCGTTCTCGCAATCTCTCTCACTTTGCCAAGCGCATATAATCCAGCTATATTCATCCCTGGAAGACCAGGAGAATCGTGGCAGACGAAACAACCTCCCTGAATCGGTCTCAGCCGCGAATATTCCAGCAGCGATTATGAAAATAGTTGCCTCCTTACTTGGGGACTTTGACCCTTCTATGCTGATTATAGAAAGGGCACACCGAGCTTTACGCCCACGCCCTAAAGAAAACAATCCACCAAGAGACATTTTTAGCAGCTTCCTGAACTTTCAGGATAAAGAACCAATACTTAAAGCGCCATCCATCCTCTTGGACGAGGTTCCTATCCAGATTTATCAGGACCTATCCCCTTCCACTCTACAAAAAAGAAGAATCCTGTGACCCCTCACATCCCTCCTCAAAGAGAGACAGATTCCATACAGGTGGTCCTTTCCTTTTGGACTATCATTTAAAGGTTCTGGCAAGAGGATAAACATTTCTTCTTTCATGGACCTCCCAGAAGCATTCAGCGCACTGGATATCGCCGCTCTGGATATATTAGACTGGGATAAAGTGCATGACATCATATCCTTACCCTCCCTTCCAGTCCTACAATCCTGGGAACTTTCTATCACACCTAAGAAGCAAAAGTCCAAGAAGAACAAGGACTCTACAACTCCCAAGAAGTTGCATGCTTCTCAAGATGGGTCCTGATTCATCCTCAACTAACTCAGTATTTAACCCCTTCTGGGTTTTCTATCTCTATCTCTAACTTGAAATGATTCTACCTTAATCCACTTTCTCTCTGGGTTTCCAGCGAATACTATTTCCGACCTTATTCATTCCTCCCTATCCCACCCAGTAACTTTCTTCTCCCTAAGTGTTGCTTTTCCTCCTGGTCCATGTATTATTTTTCTTTGTCTCCCATTGTCCTCATTCCTTCCTCCATTTTGTGATATGTTGTCTTTCGTGATTCCAACTCCCCACTCTACTGCAGGTTTCATGTAAATTACATTCACCCCCCCCCCCCGTACTGTCCTTTGTTACCATCTGTACAATTTTTCATCATGGTAATGATCTCCTCACTATGGTTATCAGTTTCGACTGTTTTTCCCCTAGTTAAATGTTGGGCTGTAGGTTTTGTATTTTCCACATTACCTACACTCCAAGAAACTCACTATAAGCATATTCTAAATTTCTGACATAGTACCACTGTGGTGCAAATGGCGCCGCCTCAAGAGGGGTCAATATTGGGTTTCGCAGAGGCACCCCCTTCGCCTATCTTAACCATATTCAAGATCCAGAAGGCCGCTACATTATCCTGAAAGGTCGTGTAGGCCAGGCACTTTACACTTTTGTTAACGCCTATACACCCAATAATGATCAACCACGTTGGATTGCTGAACTTCTATCCTTAGTGGAGACTCATAGGGAAGGCATCCTTATCCTGGCAGGTGACTTAAATTTAGCTCTCAACCATTTGATTGACACCTCCTCAAAGAAATCTGCCCTATCATCTAGGGCAATCCGTGCTACTCTGGCTAGGCTGTTTAATCTTGGACTTATTGATGTATGGAGATGTTTGAATCCAAATGTCATTGACTACTCTTTTTATTCTCCAGCTAACAACTCTTACAGCAGAATTGACTACATACTGGTGTCAAAGGAGCATCTACAACTTTGCTCCTCAGCTCGAATTGGGGTTATGACTCTTTCCGATCATGCACCCATCTTCTGCACCCTCCATCATCCCACGGGACTGGGTAGGTCGCCATGATCCTGGGTAAAGATATCCATAAAAATCTCCTAGTGATCTGAAAGAGAGCTGCCCCCCTCAATCAAACTTTCAACTACACCCTTACCTGACCTATTAGATAATGAGGGCTGTGTCAGACCCCTGCAGGTCCTCATTGAAGGCTTAGGGAATTCTACAACTCTCACCTTCCTACATAGGTTCCTCAACTCTGAAATCGTTTCTAGGTGTATACGCATTCAAGAAAATGGCAACAAAATCCTGACGAGATGCTTCAAAACTCCTAAATCGATCTCTCTCTACTCCCCAAACTGCTCTGACCTGTGTTGGAGATGCCAGACTTCTAAAGGCTCTTTTTTCCACATATGGTGGAAATGTCAAACCATTAATGACTGGTGGCGTACTATAGTTCAGAATTGCAACCATATATGCCAAACCACTCTTTCTTGCTCCCCTGACCTAACCCTCCTCAACTTAGGCCTCAAGGGTTTAAACAAGTAGTGAAGATCTTTATTCCTTATATTACTAGCTACTGCTAGACTTCTAATAGCATCCTCTTGGCTCTCCCCTGAGGTTCCTGATGTGGCTAAATGGATCCAAAAGGTAGACCAGATCTATAGGTTAGAAGAACTCTATCATTGGGAGCTTCGCTCCCGGTCCTCTTTCCTAGCTATCTGGTCTCCTTGGAAACAATACAGATGTTTTCATTGACCCTTTCTCATTCCATTTACATAACACCCTGTCTATAACCGTATACTCTGTCTTCTAGGTCGTATCTGTGGCTAAGTGGCCTATATTACCCTAACCATGCCCCTTTTGTTCATTATTTGTTCATTATATGTTTTTCTAATATTATGAAAAATTACAATGAGGTGTAACTTTTACATTTCTGTTTCTCTCAACAAGCTTAACTTAATAATGATGTCTTCTATGTAATTTTAGTTTCAGTGAAAACAATCAAACATTGTCAAATCATTTCTCACAAGTGTTGTATACTTAACCAATCTAACTTATTGTTTACTATCATATGTCATATGACTTCAAAAAACAATAAAAATGGTTAATAAAAAATAAAATAATTTACATTATTGAAGCCATTATATGAAGTTTTTAACCCCTTTAGGTTAATGTTCTATCTAAAAGTAAGGCCTCTTGCACACGACCGTACGGCTTTTCTCATTATTTTGCAGTCCGCAAAAAACGGATCCGCAAAAAATATGGATGACATCCGTGTGCATTCTGTTTTTTTGCGGAACGGAACAGGTGGCCCCTGATAGAACAGTACTATCCCTTGTCCATTATGCAGACAATAATAGGACATGTTCTATCTTTGAACGGAAAAACGGAAATACAGAAACGGAAGGCATACGGAGTACCTTCCGTATTTTTTTGCGGATACATTTAAATAATTGGTTCCGTATAACAGAACGTAAACGTAAAAAAAAAAACTTTTGTGTGCAAGAGGCCTAAGAGTGTAAACTCAGACTTACAGTCTTAAACAGATTTATCACAGTGGCTGATGCTGGATGATAAATCTGTCACATTTTTAGACTGTGTAGTCTAAGTTTACACCACCAAGAAGCTAGCTTAGTTTTAGTCCAAAAATGCTACAAAATTTTGTCGCTTTTGTTGATGCTCAGAGGTTCATTTCAGCCATACCACTTTCCGATAAAACCACATTCTTTGATATTAGGCTACACCCCATGTGGGACAAGGCATAAAAAAGGTTAAAAAAGTGTCTCAATCAATTGATAAATTTAGTACAAAAACTGGCTATTTTTAATAGTAAATTTGCTCCCAATATATCTGCATAGTAAATGATTTGTTATGCTTAGCTGGGGTCAATGCACATTTGCAATATTTTCTGTTCTGGCAAACATTGTGCTTTCTTTTGAATGCTCATATGAATTTTGACAAACGCAGATAGGCTATTGTCAATGCTGTTTAATTTTAAGTCACCAGGAGAGACATTCTCATGGTTATATAAAAAAAGTTTGCATGGATACAAAAAAATATTAAATGGCTTTGACAATAGCCTATCTGCGTTTGTCAACATTCATATGTATATTCTGAAGCATCCACAACATTTATTAAGACATATTGCAGTAAAGCTATAACATAAGGCATTACTATATATGTAAATATCAATGCAAATATATATTTTAAAAAAAATAGAAAAAGTTATATTTTAGTTGTACATACTATATGAATAATTGTCCACTATATTTGTATTGCCAGAGGGCAATCATTAATCCATGAGTCAGATATTTGTGGGAAAATTTCACACTTGCTAAAAAAGAAAATGTACAGTAGTATTTTTTTTTTTCCCTTATGACTTGATTTAAAAATGTTAGCAGATGGAAATTTAATGTGCAAGTTAAGCAATTCTTAATGAAGTTTTTTTAATTTTTAATTTTTTAAACTTGTTTTCTTGGGGCAGTTGGGAAGAATGCACATAATTTGTGCATAGTAATAGTTGAAGAGTTAACCATATAAACCAGGTCAAGAGTTATAAAAAAAAAAGTTAAAAATAAAATAAAATAAAAAGAAGGAAACTGTTTGCTATGTATTTTTGCATAAGTAATGAAAACACTTCCATTAATTTAGTACTGTATGCACTTTAATAAAGATAAACAAAAAAAGTAGCTTTTGCATATGAGTGTGTCTGTAACTGGCCCAGTTTCATTCAAATAGCTTAGCTGAATTAGTAGGCATAGCAGTCAGGACAAATGCCTGTGTAAAATGAAGGGGCTAGGATCATTCATATATTGAATACAGAAGAAGAAGTTAAACCTTCTGTTACATAAGTAGAAATGAGCGAAATTCTATTTGGGTCTAATTCTGTTGAATTGACCTTCAGATTTGATTTGGTCTGACTATATTTTGCAAGTGCTGTGATTGCCTGAATAGTCATTTAAGACTCTCTGTGGTCTCCTAGGACTGTATCCAACAACTATAACCCCTTAGTGACCACCCATATGTCTTTTTACTGCGGTCACTAAGGGGCCTTAGGCTGGGCCGCTGCTTTTTCACGGCGGCCCAGTCTAAGCGCTGCACGGGTCCCCACGGCCCTGCTCTAACAGCACAGACTGGCAGGGAAATGGAGCCCTCCGTATGTAAAGTGCTGACATAAGTAACGGACTCCCTCTGTCTCCCATCTGCACCCTGCAAATGTGATCACACGGTGCCAATGTATGTGAAGGCTGGGGTGTCTCTTGTAGGCCCTAGAACAACCTTGAGTAATTTTCAGCACGCTGTGCCTCTCTGGCACAGTCTGCTGGTCAATGTCAGATTAACATTGCCATTAAAATGCAATGTACTAAAGGGATCATGCATTGCATTTTAAAAGCATTTAAAAAAGCTGTCTGTTATAGGCACCTTGTGGGGCTATTAAATGGTAAAAAAAAAATGTAAAAAAACAAATACAAAAAAACATTTATTCAATAAAAAAAATCCCATAAAAAAATTACCCTTTTTTTCCATTGAAAATCTCCCCCATATGTTTGGTATTTCCACGTCCATAATGACTCAGACTGCATAAATATGATGTAAATTATTCCTCTCAGGTGAACGCCGTTGCTAACTTATTCTTAGTTGCCACCAAAAAAACTGAATAACAAGCGATTAAAAAGCGCCATTTACTCCAAAATTATACCAATAAAAAATGCAAGTTGTCCCGCAAAAATAAAGCATTTACAAAACTCCATAGAAAGAAAAAGATAAAGTTATGGATCTTGGGAAGCGGCAATGCAAAAACATTGTTTTCTTTAAAAAAAAAGGGTTTTATTGGAAAACAGTAGTAAAACGTAAAAAAAACTATATGTATTTTGTATCACTGTAATAATACTGACCCAGAGAATAAAGATATTGGGCCAGATTTATCATTAGCTCAGGTCAGAATAATGGAGTGAAAAAGTCCCAAAAAAATGCGCAAACGCTAAAACTGCGCACAAACTTGCGACTTTTTTCTGCTCTGCACTATGCTCACCACTTTTCTGAAAGTGGGTGTGTTTTCTTATGTAAATGAATCTCTAGACAGATTTGCTATTGGGACTATTTAACCCCTTAGTGACCACCCATACGTGTTTTTACGGCGGTCACTAAGGGGCCTTAGGCTGGGCTGCCGCGTTTTTACGGCGGCCCGGTCTAAGCGCTGCACGGCTCCCCCGTGCAGCGGGGAGCACGGACCCGGCTCTCACATGAGAGCCGGGACCCTGCTCTAACAGCCCGGACCGGCAGGAGTGCCGATCCGGGCTGTTTAACCCTTTACATGCCGGGCGCAATGGCGCCCGCTGCATGTAAAGTGGTGACAGAGGGAGCGGACTCCCTCTGTCTCCCATCAGCACCCCGAAAATAAGATCGCGGGTGCTGATGTGTTCGGAAGCTTACCTCACTTCCGATCAGGGCCCCGAGCCTGTCTTCAGTTATTTCCAGCAGGCCGTGCCTCTCTGGCGCCACCTGCTGGTCAAGGTTTGAATAGCATCGCTATTGAAATGTAATGCCTTATAGAGATAATGCATTACATTTTAAAAGCAATCAAAATACTGTATATTATAGTCCCCTTGTGGGACTTTTAAGTAGTAAAAAAATAAATAAATAATAAATACACATTTATTAAATAAAAAAAATTCCATAAAATAAAAAAATATGCTTTTTTTTTCATTGAAAATACGCTTTTCAATGAAAAAAATTGCAAAAAGAAAATATCCCCCATATGTTTGGTATTGCCGCGTCCGTAACGACCCGGACTACATAAATATTACATAAATTATCCCCTATGGTGAACGCCGTATAAAATAAAAATAAAAAAATAAAGAATTTCTAATTTATTCTTAGTTTCCACCGAAAAAAACGTAATAACAAGCGATCAAAAAGCGCCATTTACTCCAAAATGATACCAATGAAAAATACAAGTTGTCCCTCAAAAATCAAGCCCTCACACAACTCCATAGAAAAAGAAAAAAAAAAGTTATGGGTCTTGTGAAGTGGCAATGCAAAATCATTTTTTTGGTTAATAAAAGGGGTTTTATTGGAAAAAAAAGTAGTAAAACGTAAAAAAAATTATAAGTATTTAGTATCACTGTAATCGTACTGACCCAGAGAATAAAGATATTATGTTATTTGTACCGAAAAATGAACGCCGTAAAATTTATAATGTAAAAACGCAGTGGCAGTATTGCTATTTTCCCCCATCTCCCTCCCAGAAAGAGTTAATAAAAGTTAATCAGAAAGTTATGTGTACCCAAAAATGGTTCCATTAAAAACTACAACTTGTCCCGTAAAAAACAAGCCCTCATAAAGCTATATAGACGAAAAAATAAAAAAGTTATAGCTCTTGGAACGCGACGATGAAAAAAGGAAGAAAAACGCTTGGTCATAAAGGCCCAAACAGGCTTGGTCACTAAGGGGTTAAAAAGTCTCAGAAAAGTCGCAAAAAAGTCGCAATTTCACTCCAGTGAGGACCATGCTTATCTTATGAGACTTTTTAATAGAACATGCGACTTTTTCATAAAAACATGCGACTTTTTCGTAAAGATGTGCGACTTTTGTAAAGCTGCTTACTGACGGATAAACTGCTACCGTCAAACCACATTTATTACAGTCTTAAAGGGCCGATCATCAATCTGACTTGGCTAAAACTGACTTTAGCCATATGTGAAACTGGAGTGAGCTGTCAAGTCATGATAAATCTGGCCCATTATGTTATTTATACAGAAAATTGAACGCCATAGAATTTATAACGTAAAATTGCAGTGGCAGTAATGCTGTTTTTCCAATCTCTCTCTCAGAAAGAGTTAATAAAAGTTAATCATAAAGTTATATGTACCCCAAAATGACGCCATTAAAACCTGTCCCACTAAAAACAAACCCTCATATAGCTATATAGACGGAAAGATAAAAAAAAGTTATAGCTCTTGGAACACGACAACGAAAAAAGGAAGAAAAACGCTTGGTCAGTAAGGCCCAAAACAGGCTGGTCACTAAGGGGTTAAAGGTCTTTAACGACAAGACAGCTTTAGTAATGTCTAAATTACTTACACTATATGGACAAAAGTATTGGGACACTCCTCTTAATTATTGAATTCAAATGTTTCAGGTGTATAAAATCCTGCCTTTAGTCATGAAGTCTGTCTATACAAATATTTGTGAATGAATTGATCGTTCTAACGAGCTAATTGAATTAAAAGGTGGAACTGCAATGGGATGCCGCCATTGCAAAAAGTCAGTTTGTGAAACTTCTTCCCTCGTAGATATTCTGAAATCAACTGTGAGTCTGATTTTTGCAAAGTGGAAGTGTTTTGTAACCTCAGTGGCAGGCTACATAAAGGCCTCATGCACACAACCGTTTTTCGGGTCCGCATCCGAGCCAGTTTTTGCGGCTCGGGTGTAGACCCGTTCACTTCAATGTGGCCGCAAAAGATGCGGACAGCACTCCGTGTGCTTTCCGCATCTGTTGCTCCGTTCTGAGGCCACGAAAAAAAAAATATAGCATGTCCTATTCTTGTCCGTTTTGCAGACAAGAATAGGCATGTCTACAATGGGCTGCCCGTTCTGTTCTGCTAATTGCAGAAGGCACACGGGCGGCTTCTGTTTTTTGCGGATCCGTGGTTTGCAGACCACAAAAAACAGCACGGTTGTGCGCATGTAGCCAAAGTCACAGAGCTGTACAGAGTGTTTATGTCCACTTTCAAGTAAAAGTAAAAAAAAAATGAAAATATTCAACAAAGTATCACTTTGAGCTGATCTCTGATACATTTTAAATCTTCTCCGTTCTCTTTTCCATATCCGGATCTTTACTGTCAATGTTATTGAGAAGTGATAATGGCCTCAAAGTTAGGCCTCATGCAAACGACCGTTGTTGTGCTCCGTTCCGCAAAATGGGGTTCCGTTGTTCCGTGATCACGAAAAACTGAACAACGGACACGGAATGAAACAACGGTCGTGTGCATGAGGCCTAAAATAGCTCATAGAGTATGACTTCTGGCATAACATTCTAGGTTTGGCCATGCCTAAAATTCTATGAAATTAGGTTATTATTGGTCAGACAAATGAGTGACATGCACAATTCACCAAGGCCACTTTCACACGGGCGAGTATTCCACGTGGATGTGATGTGTGAGTTGAACGCATTGCACCCGCACTGAATCCCGACCCATTCATTTCTATAGGGCTGTTCACATGAACAGTGATTTTTACGCATCACTTATGCGTTGCGTGAAAATCGCAGCATTCTCTATTTTGTGCATTTTTCACGTAATGCAGGCCCCATAGAAATGAAAGGGGTTGCATGAAAATCGCAAGCATCCGCAAGCAAGTGTGGATGCGGTGCAATTTTCACGGACGTTTTCTAGGAGACGATTGGGATGGAGACCCGATCGTTATTAATTTCCCTTATAACATGGTTATAAGGGGAAATAATAGCATTCTGAATACAGAATGCATAGTAAAATAGCGCTGGAGGGGTTAAAAAAATAAATAAATATTTAACTCACCTTAATCCACTTAATCGCGAAGCCGGCATCTCTTCTGTGCTGTGTGCAGGAACAGGACCTGTGGTGACGTCACTGCGGTTACTGCACACAGCTAAGATGAAGACAGAAGAGATGCTGGCTTTGCGATCAAGTGGACTCAGGTGAGTTAAATTATTTTATTTATTTTTTTTAACCCCTCCAGTGCTATTTTACTATGCATTCTGTATTCAGAATGCTATTATTTTCCCTTATAACCATGTTATAAGGGAAAATAATACAATCTACAGAACACCGATCCTAAACCCGAACTTCTGTGAAGAAGTTCGGGTTTGGGTACCAAACATGCGCGATTTTTCTCACGCGAGTGCAAAACGCATTACAATGTTTTTCACTCGCGCTGAAAAATTGTGCGTATTCCCGCATCGCACCTGCACATTTTCCCGCAAAGCCTGTGTGAAAGAGGCCTAAGGGTACTTTCACACTTGCGGCAGAGGATTCCAGCAGGCAGTTATATTCCTAGGACTGTCTGCCGGATCCAGCAATCCGGACGCAAACGGATGCATTTGTGAGATGGATCTGGATGCGGATCCGTCTTACAAATACATTGCAATACCGGATCTCTCTCTCTGGTGTCATCTAGAAAAACTGATCCGGTATAATTTTTTGGGGCATTTCTAAAGGTCTGCACATGTGCAGACTGGAAAGCTGGATCCGTTTTGCCGGAACACTTAAAGAGAGTCTTTCACGCAGATTCATCCTATTAACCTAATAACAGTGTTATGTCCACGGCATCCCCCCTATTAAAACGGTGCTTACCGTTTGTTCCTTGCTAGATTCGTTGTGGAGATAAACAATTTAAATCTGCATGCAAATGAGGCCTCATGCACACGACAGTTTTTTTTCACGGTCCGCAAAAACGGGGTCCGTAGGTCCGTGATCCGTGACCGTTTTTTCATCCGTGGGTCTTCCTTGATTTTTGGAGGATCCACGGACATGAAAAAAAAGTCGTTTTGGTGTCCGCCTGGCCGTGCAGAGCCAAACAGATCCGTCCTGAATTACAATGCAAGTCAATGGGGACGGATCCGTTTGACGTTGACACAATATGGTGCAATTGCAAACGGATCCGTCCCCCATTGACTTTCAATGTAAAGTCAGGAGTCCCTTTTATACCATCGGATCAGAGTTTTCTCCAATCCGATGATATATTTTAACTTGAAACGTCCCCATCACCATGGGAACGCCTCTATGTTAGAATATACTGTCGGATATGAGTTAGATCGCGAAACTCAGATCCGACAGTATATTCTAACACAGAGGCGTTCCCATGGTGATGGGGACGCTTCAGGCTAGAATATACTAAAAAACTGTGTACATGACTGCCCCCTGCTGCCTGGCAGGTGCTACCAGGCAGCAGGGGGCAGACCCCCCCCCCCTTTTTAACTCATTGGTGGCCAGTGCAGCCGGCACCCCCCCCCCCCTGTAGTTAACTCATTGGTGGCCAGTGCAGCCGGCCCCCCCGCCATCCCCTGTAGTAAACTCATTGGTGGCCAGTGGGCCCCCCTCCCTCCCCTGTAGTTAACTCATTGGTGGCCAGTGGGCCTCCCTCCCTCCCTTGTAGTTAACTCATTGGTTGCCAGTGGGCCCCCCCTCCCTCCCCTGTAGTTAACTCGTTTGTGGCCAGTGGGCCCTCCCCCCTCCCTCCCCCTCCTAATTAAAATCTCCCCCCCCTATCATTGGTGGCAGCGGAGAGTACCGATCGGAGTCCCAGTTTAATCGCTGGGGCTCCGATCGGTAACCATGGCAACCAGGACCCTACTGCAGTCCTGGTTGCCAAGGTTACTTAGCAATTTGTAGAAGCATTATACTTACCTGCGAGCTGCAATGTCTGCGACTGGCCGGGAGCTCCTCCTACTGGTAAGTGACAGATCATTAAGGTGTGAGTATGCACAAAGAAAAGCTCACCCAATTGTCCAAACACCTGCGTGCACGGAAAAGGCTGGTGGGCCTGTATATCCTTGATATGAAAGCACAATGAAATTCCAGCACTCACGATTTTGGTAGCTAAAATCTTCGTCTTTTATTCAGGCAGTAGACATATAGACAGGACATCCACCCACAAGTGTAGCAACTTTGACGCGTTTCGAACAATAGTTCTTAGTCGTAACAATGAGCAGTGTCTCCTCTGGTACCTTTATACTAGTCTAAACTAAAAAGTGATTACTCTCCCCTCACCTGAGGGGCGGGGGAGCAAAGGAGGGAGGGAACACTTTAACCTCTTGCTTTCCAGGTGAGGCACTGCTCATATGTTTTACAATAGAAAATTCATGCATCTATAGAAAGTCACTGATTATTACATAAATCTGAAGTAAAAAATAAACATAAGTAAAAACAGTGAACATATTAAAATTGTCATAGAATATCAATTGTCAGGATAACAATAGAACACCACATTAATTATATATAACCAACTTATTTGCATGGATCCATATAGGTTGGTGTTATGCTGCTAATTCTGACATAGGTCCTATATCTCTATTACTACTATTGATTGAAGTGAAAAAATGAATATGATGAAGAAAGTGAAAAAAAAATAGAAAAGTCACGAGTTAATAGAAATACATGAGTTCATTTTTCTTATTCAAGCCATTTGGATGTCTAGTATTCAACTTGAAGATCCAAAAAGCCTCTCTAAGTCTCACTAGGCGTTTAAAATCTCCTCCTCTTCTGGGTAATTTCACCTGTTCAATTGCAAAGGCTTTGAAATTGCGCACTTGGCTTTCATGCTTGGATGTGTTCACACTGTGCGGATTTTTTATGTAGTTGAAGTGCTCCAAAATTCGAACTTTGAATTTTCTGGTGGTGCATCCGACATACAACATGTCACAGGCTACACATTTTATGATATATATCACCCTTGTTGAATTACAATTAATATAAGATTTAATTGGATATGTGTGGGAATTATTCGCATCATGGAAGGTTTTTGTATTCAATGTGTATGTGCAGGTACGGCAGTGCAAGCTTCCGCATCTAGTAAAACCTTTGTATATGAGCCAGGGATACGCTTATATTTAGCTCGGTGTATATACATAGAGGGGGATAAATCATTTCCTATAGTTCTTGGCCGTCTTGACACAATTCTGCAACCTTGTTTTAGCATACAGTGCAATATTTTGTCATCATGCAGAATGGGTAAATATATTTTTTAATAATTTGTTGAATTTTTTCAAATTGCTTACTGTAAGTTAAAACAAGTGTAGGTAAATTATCTTTTTTATTTTTATTTTTATCTGATCTCTCAATTTTTGATGTTTGTTTAGAAATCTTTTTCCCAGAGGTTGAAAAGAGTAAATCTTCTCTATTTTTCTTTCTAGTTATAGCTAGGCCTCTGGATATCATCCAGTTAGGATATGCTCTTTGTTTTAATCTATCTTTAATGATTTGAGCCTCCATTTCAAAAGCCGCTGCGGTACTGCAGTTTCTGTAGGCACGTGTGAATTCTCCCACAGGGATTGATTTTATTGTGTGTGTGGGGTGGTGGCTGTTTGCACGTAGTAGTGTATTTCCTGTTATTTCCTTGCAATAGGTTTTGGTTTGTATAATCTGATCGGGCTTTCCCGAAAGTGTAAGATCAAGGAAATTGATACTTTGTGGATGCTCCGTATATGTGAATTTTAGGTTATATGTATTGTTTTCAAGATGTTGCATATTGCGTGTTGTATGGCAGGTACATCTCCACTCCAAATAAGAAGCATATCATCGATGTACCTGCCATACCAGACCACATGTTCTGCAAATGGATTATTTAATATTATATACATATGCCTCCTCCCAATAGGACATTGTTAAATTGGCCAGGGATGGTGAGTACCCATTGATACACCGGAGATCTGTACATAGTATGTAGAATTGAATGAAAAATAATTATGAGACATCAGAAATTGAGTAACAACCAGAGTATAGTCTATAAAATCATCAGTAAAATTGCTGTATTTATGCAAATGAAATTCAAGTGCTAGCATCGCCACATGATGTGGTATTGATGGGTAAAGCGATACCACATCAATAGACAACCATCTAAAATTTTCAGCCCAGGTCATGTCATAAAAAGATTGCAGAATTGATGTAGTATCTTTAACATACCCTGGGATTCTTTTGACAAGGGGCTGTAGGCTACAGTCTAGCCATTCACCCAGCCTCTCTGTTAGGGATCCAATCCCGCTGACTATGGGGCGTAGAGGGGGAGGAAACTGGCCCTTATGGACTTTAGGAAGAGCATGCATTATGGGTGTAACTATAGATTCTTCATTTAGATAGTTGAATTGTTTCTGATTGATATGGTTATATTCCAAACCCCTTCGTAAAATCTCAAAAAATTCCCCTTTATATTTGGGTAAAGGGTCTATGTCCAGCCTTTGATACACTGAAGAGTCAGAGAGTAATTTATTCATTTGTTCACAGTACATGTCACAATCCAGGACGACGACAGAACCTCCCTTATCAGCCATTTTTATAACAATGCGTTCATTATCGGATAATTCCTTAATTGCTTTTTTGTATTTCATAGGCAAGTTGGTGTGTCCCCCCTCGTCCTGGATGTGACTATGCATTTGTTTTAGCTCCCTCTCTATGATATCCTGGAAAATGTCCATATTAGTAGTTCTGGACATAATAGGATAAAAATCTGGGTTAGTGATTTTAAACTTCTGAGCATCAATATATTTATCATATTCCAATGATTCCCCATGAAGGTCGGTGAGACATGTTAGGGCCAGTTGTTCTTGGAATGATAAATGAAGATATTCATTTTCAATCCTATTCTCCGAACATGTTTGATCGATATTTCGTATGGCTTCGTTCAGATCAATATCACTGAAATGTCTGGTAACTGTCAATTGTCTTATAAATTTGTTTACATCTAATAAAGTAGAAAATAAATCAAAATTGACAGAAGGTACAAAATTTAAACCCAGTTTGAGAACTTCACTTTTTAGTTTAGACTAGTATAAAGGTACCAGAGGAGACACTGCTCATTGTTACGACTAAGAACTATTGTTCAAAACGCGTCAAAGTTGCTACACTTGTGGGTGGATGTCCTGTCTATATGTCTACTGCCTGAATAAAAGACGAAGATTTTAGCTACCAAAATCGTGAGTGCTGGAATTTCATTGTGCTTTCATATCACAGATCATTAAGCAATGCGCCGCACAGACCTGTCACTTGCCAGTAGGAGGAGCTCCCGGCCGGTCACAGACATCGCTGCTCGCAGGTAAGTATAATGCTTCTACAAATTGCTAAATAACCATGGCAACCGGGACTGCAGTAGCGTCCTTGTTGCCATGGTTACCGATCGGAGCCCCACCGATTACACTGGGACTCCGATCGGTACTCTCCACTGCCACCAATGATAGGGGGGAGATTTTAATTAGGAGGGGGAGGGAGGGGGGGCCCACTGGCCACCAACGAGTTAACTACAGGGGAGGGAGGGAGGGAGGGGGGCCCACCACTGGCTACCAATGAGTTAACTACAGGAGAGGGAGGGAGGGGGGCCCACTGGCTACCAATGAGTTAACTACAGGGGAGGGAGGGGGGCCCACTGGCTACCAATGAGTTAACTACAGGGGAGGGAGGGGGTCCCACTGGCTACCAATGAGTTAACTACAGGGAAGGGAGGGGGGCCCACTGGCCACCAATGAGTTAACTACAGGGGAGGGAGGGGGGCCCACTGGCTACCAATGAGTTAACTACAGGGGAGGGAGGGGGGCCCACTGGCCACCAATGAGTTAACTACAGGGGAGGGAGGGGGGCCAGCTGCACTGGCCACCAATGTGTTAACTACAGGGGGAGGGGGGTCTGCCCCCTGCTGCCTGGCAGCACCTGCCAGGCAGCAGGGGGCAGTCATGTACACAGTTCTTTTAGTATATTGTAACCTGAAGTGTCCCCATCACCATGGGAACGCCTCTGTGTTAGAATATACTGCCGGATACTGTCGGATCTGAGTTTTCACGAAGTGAAAACTCAGCTCTGAAAAAGCTTTTATGCTTCGGATCCGTCTGTGTAAAAGTAGCCTACGGCCACGGACCACGGACGCGGATGCCAATCTTGTGTGCATCCGTGTTTTTTCACAGACCCATTGACTTGAATGGGTCCGTGAACCGTTGTCCGTCAAAAAAATAGGACAGGAAACACGGATCACGGATGCGGCTGCAAAACGGTGCATTTTCCGATTTTTCCACGGACCCATTGAAAGTCAATGGGTCAGCGAAAAAAAACAGAAAATGGCACAACGGCCACGGATGCACACAACGGTCGTGTGCATGAGGCTGAGTCTGTGAAGGTGCCCATGGGCGGCGTTACAATGGCTAGTGCCCAGGCCCCTGGGTCATTTTCATACAAAGGCACTCCCCCTCCGCCCGCCCTTAGTCTCTGTTCTAACCTCCCTCCTCCCGCCCGTAATCCCACGCATGCGCCGATGAACGCAATATCGGCGCCTGCGCATTGAATGAGCACTGTTGGGCCGGGGCATCGCAGTTTAGCGTGTACATGCGCAGAATTACGGACGGGAGGAGGGAGGTTACCTTCACAGACTCATTTGCATGCGGATTAAAAGTGTTTTTCTCCACAACGATGCTAGCAAGGAACAAACGGTAAGCACAGTTTTAATAGGGGGGATGCCGTGGACATTACACTGTTATTAGGTTAATAGGGTGAATTTGCGTGAAAGACTCCCTTTAATGCCGGATCTGGAACGAATACACTTCAATGAATTCCGGCAAGTGATCTATATTTTTGTCCGGAGAGAAAACTGCAGCATGCTGCTATATTTTCTTCGTCCAAA
The DNA here is from genome assembly GCF_014858855.1 of Bufo gargarizans. Lineage (NCBI taxonomy): Eukaryota > Metazoa > Chordata > Amphibia > Anura > Bufonidae > Bufo > Bufo gargarizans. Next base: position 66,640,520 of record NC_058088.1, read on the forward strand.
AAACATAAGAGGAACTGAACTTAAAACATCCTGATGCATCCTGAACGGAATGCACTCTATTCAGAATGCATTATGATAAAAGTGATCTGTTTTTTCCCGGTATTGAGCCCCGAGGACAGAACTGAATACCGTAAAACTTTAACGCAAATGTGAAAGTACCCTTAAAATAGTTCAGTCTGTTTTCGACATACATTGCACATCATATTCAAGAAGGAATAGAAGTGTAGCTGTCAGGATTACATTTTATTATGCATGCATAGCTACATTTAGTTGCATAATGGTTCATACTGTACTTGTTCATTTATTTGTACGCACATGTACTGTTTTCATGAAGTGCTTTTTTGACAATGAAACAATATATAAAATAAAATAGAAAATTCATAGAAACATTGCATTTCATGGTTGATTTCATCTGGACAGGTATTTTATTTATGAAAGATCATTCAAATGTGAACTAGCAGAAATGTAAGGTTTTAACATAGTCAGATTGTGTTTGGAAATGTAGAGAATGTTGTGAGCTAGAAATGGTATTGCATTTATAAATACATCAGTATTTACTGTACTTTCTAAAACTATAGTTAAAAATATATTTTGCTATATTTATCAAAACTGGTGTAAAGTAGAACTGGCTTAGCTGCCCATAGCAACCAATCAGATTCCTCCTTTCATATTTTAGAGCTACTTTGTAATAGTTGCTATGGGTAGCTAAACCAGTTTTATTTTACACCAGTTTTAATAAATCTCCCCCATTGTTTGAAATGATGTCAACCTCTATAAAATAGCTTCTATCAATATCGTGGAAATTAAAATCGAATAATGCTAAACAGTAACGTACCGTAACATGGTGTCATAGACCCCAATCTTGTATCCAACATAAATACTAAACACTAAATAATTAACCACACTTAAATCATTAAATGTTTTTATTGTTGGAATATAATTGGCCACGGTGCCTAATGTTAACTAATAATTATATTTCATTAAACCATATAAATGAATACCAACATAAATAAATACAGAATAAATAATATCCAACTAGTCCACTCATCGAGTGACTATTACCCCATTCTTAGCACCGTCACATTTTAATTCTCAAAAGGGGGAGGGGGATTCTTCACTGCCACTTACGTGAGTGTGCAGCAACTGACATCTCCTTTCTTTTAACCACTTCAGCCCCGCTAGCTAAAACCCCCTTCATGACCAGAGCACTTTTTACACTTCGGCACTACACTACTTTCACCGTTTATCGCTCGGTCATGCAACTTACCACCCAAATGAATTTTACCTCCTTTTCTTCTCACTAATAGAGCTTTCATTTGGTGGTATTTCATTGCTGCTGACATTTTAACTTTTTTTGTTATTAATCGAAATTTAACGATTTTTTTGCAAAAAAATGACATTTTTCACTTTCAGCTGTAAAATTTTGCAAAAAAAACAACATCCATATATAAATTTTTCGCTAAATTTATTGTTCTACATGTCTTTGATAAAAAAAAATGTTTGGGGAAAAAAAAATTGTTTGGGTAAAAGTTATAGCGTTTACAAACTATGGTACAAAAATGGGAATTTCCGCTTTTTGAAACAGCTCTGACTTTCTGAGCACCTGTCATGTTTCCTGAGGTTCTACAATGCCCAGACAGTAGAAAACCCCCACAAATGACCCCATTTCGGAAAGTAGACACCCTAAGGTATTTGCTGATGGGCATAGTGAGTTCATAGAACTTTTTATTTTTTGTCACAATTTAGCGGAAAATGATGATTTTATTTTAATTTTTTTTTTTCTTACAAAGTCTCATATTCCACTAACTTGCGACAAAAAAAAAAAATTCTAGGAACTCGCCATGCCCCTCACGGAATACCTTGGGGTGTCTTCTTTCCAAAATGGGGTCACTTGTGGGGTAGTTATACTGCCCTGGCAAGTTAGGGGCCCAAATGTGTGAGAAGTACTTTCCAATCAAAATGTGTAAAAAATGACCGGTGAAATCCGAAAGGTGCACTTTGGAATATGTGCCCCTTTGCCCACCTTGGCTGCAAAAAAGTGTCACACATCTGGTATCGCCGTACTCAGGAGAAGTTGGGGAATGTGTTTTGGGGTGTCATTTTACATATACCCATGCTGGGTGAGAGAAATATCTTGGCAAAAGACAACTTTTCCAATTTTTTTATACAAAGTTGGCATTTGACCAAGATATTTTTCTCACCCAGCATGGGTATATGTAAAATGACACCCCAAAACACATTGCCCAACTTCTCCTGAGTACGGCGATGCCAGATGTGTGACACTTTTTTGCTGCCTAGATGCACAAAGGTGCCCAAATTCCTTTTAGGAGGGCATTTTTAGACATTTGGATCCCAGACTTCTTCTCACACTTTCGGGCCCCTAAAAAGCCAGGGCAGTATAAATACCCCACATGTGACCCCACTTTGGAAAGAAGACACCCCAAGGTATTCAATGAGGGGCATGGCGAGTTCATAGAAATTTTTATTTTTTTGCATAAGTTAGCGGAAATTGATTTTTTTTGTTTTTTTCTCACAAAGTCTCACTTTCCGCTAACTTAGGACAAAAATTTCAATCTTTCATGGACTCAATATGCCCCTCAGCAAATACTTTGGGTGTCTTCTTTCCGAAATGGGGTCACATGTGGGGTATTTATACTGCCCTGGCTTTTTAGGGGCCCTAAAGCGTGAGAAGAAGTCTGGAATATAAATGTCTAAAAATGTTTACGCATTTGGATTCCGTGAGGGGTATGGTGAGTTCATGTGAGATTTTATTTTTTGACACAAGTTAGTGGAATATGAGACTTTGTAAGAAAAAAACAAACAAAAAAAATATATATATTTCCGCTAACTTGGGCCAAAAAAATGTCTGAATGGAGCCTTACAGGGGGGGTGATCAATGACAGGGGGGTGATCACCCATATAGACTCCCTGATCACCCCCCTGTCATTGATCACCCCCCTGGTAAGGCTCCATTCAGACGTCCGTATTATTTTTACGGATCCATGGATTGGATCAGCAAAACACATGCGGACGTCTGAATGGAGCCTTACAGGGGGGTGATCAATGACAGGGGGGTGATCAATGGCAGGGGGTGATCAGGGAGTGTATATGGGTGATCACCCCCCTGTAAGGCTCCATTCAGACGTCCGTATGATTTTTACGGATACATGGATACATGGATCGGATCCGCAAAACACATGCGGACGACTGAATGGAGCCTTACAGGGGGGTGATCAATGACAGGGGGGTGATCAATGGCAGGGGGTGATCAGGGAGTGTATATGGGTGATCACCTGCCTGTCATTGATCACCCCCTGCAAGGCTCCATTCAGACGTCCGCATGTGTTTTGCGGATCCGATCCATGTATCCGTGGATCCGTAAAAATCATACGGACGTCTGAATGGAGCCTTACAGGGGGGTGATCAATGACAGGGGGGTGATCAATGGCAGGGGGTGATCAGGGAGTGTATATGGGTGATCACCCCCCTGTAAGGCTCCATTCAGACGTCCGTATGATTTTTACGGATCCATGGATACATGGATCGGATCCGCAAAACACATGCGGGCGACTGAATGGAGCCTTACAGGGGGGTGATCAATGACAGGGGGGTGATCAATGGCAGGGGGTGATCAGGGAGTGTATATGGGTGATCACCTGCCTGTCATTGATCACCCCCTGCAAGGCTCCATTCAGACGTCCGCATGTGTTTTGCGGATCCGATCCATGTATCCGTGGATCCGTAAAAATCATACGGACGTCTGAACGGAGCCTGACAGGGGGGAGATCAATGACAGGGGGTAATCAGGGAATCTATATGGGTGATCACCCGCCGGTCATTGATCACCCCTCTGTAAGGCTCCATTCAGACGTCCGTATGATTTTTACGGATCCATGGATACATGGATCGGATCCGCAAAACACATGCGGACGTCTGAATGTAGCCTTACAGGGGGGTGATCAATGACAGGGGGATGATCAATGACAGGGGGGTGATCAGGGAGTGTATATGGGGTGATCATGGGTGATCAGGGGTTAATAAGGGGTTAATAAGTGACGGGGGGGGGTGTAGTGTAGTGTGGTGTTTGGTGCGACTTTACTGACCTACCTGTGTCCTCTGGTGGTCGATCCTAACAAAAGGGACCACCAGAGGACCAGGTAGCAGGTATATTAGACGCTGTTATCAAAACAGCGTCTAATATACCTGTTAGGGGTTAAAAAAATCAGATGTCCAGCCTGCCAGCGAGCGATCGCCTCTGGCAGGCTGGAGATCCACTTGCTTACCTTCCGTTCCTGTGAGCGCGCGCGCCTGTGTGCGCGCGTTCACAGGAAATCCCGGCCCTCGCGAGATGACGCGTATATGCGTCGTCGTGCGCAGGCAGTGGCGACTCTAGGAACAATATATAGGGGGGGCACAAAGATACCACAGTCAAAAATGGGGGGGCAAAAACAAAATAAGTATATAGAAATAAGATTACAAAATACTAGAGAGTTGCGGTATGCAGGGATACATTTATAATAAAACAATTTACTTACAAAAGAAGCTATTCAGTCGTCTGCTGTGCCGTCCTCTGCTTGCTTCCGCGGATTCTTTCCCCTTCTTTCTGTCTCTCGTCAGTGCACAGGCGCACTGTTATGGTGGATCTGTGGAAGACACACTGTTATGGGGGCATCTGTGGATGACACATTATGCCTCTCATTAGCCCTCATTATGCCTCTCATTAGCCCCCATATCAGCCCTTATGCCTCATTAGCCCCCATTATTCTTCATATTAGCCCCATTATGCCTCATTAGCCCACATTATGCCTCATTAGCCCACATTATGCCTCTAATTAGCCCCCATTATGCCTCTAATTAGCCCCCATTATGCCTCCTATTAGCCCCCATATGCCTCCTATTAGCCCCCATATGCCTCCTATTAGCCCCCATATGCCTCCTATTAGCCCCCAATTAGCCCCCATATGCCTCCAATTAACCCCATATGCCTCCAATTAGCCCCATAGACCCCATATGCCTCCAATTAGCCCCCATATGGCTCCAATTAGCCCCCATATGCCTCCAATTAGCCACCAATTAGCCCCCATATGCCTCCTATTAGCCCCCAATTAGCCCCTATATGCCTCCAATTAGCCCCTATATGCCTCCAATTAGCCCCCATATGCCTCCAATTAGCCCCCATATGCCTCCAATTAGCCCCCATATGCCTCATATTAGCCCCCATATGCCTCCAATTAACCCCCATATGCCTCCAATTAGCCCCATAGACCCCATATGCCTCCAATTAGCCCCCATATGCCTCCAATTAGCCACCAATTAGCCCCCATATGCCTCCTATTAGCCCCCAATTAGCCCCTATATGCCTCCAATTAGCCCCTATATGCCTCCAATTAGCCCCCATATGCCTCCAATTAGCCCCATAGACCCCATATGCCTCCAATTAGCCCCCATATGCCTCCTATTAGCCCCCATATGCCTCCTATTAGCCCCATATGCCTCCTTTTAGCCCCCAAATATGCCTCCTATTAGCCCCCAAATATGCCTCCAATTAGCCCCCAAATATGCCTCCAAATGCCCCCATATGCCTCCAATTAGCCCCCAAATATGCTTCCAATTAGCCCCCAAATATGCCTCCAATTAGCCCCATATGCGTCTAAATGCCCCCATATGCCTCCTATTAGCCCCATATGCCTCCTATTAGCCCCCATAATGCCCCCAGCAGCCACATTTTTTATAAAATAAAATAAAAAAACACTTACCTCTCCTGCTCCTGGACGGACGCCGCCTGCCATTTTCTCCCTCCTCAGTCGACTGTGCTCTAAACTGGCGCGCACAGCGTGAGGTCACAGAGCGACCTCACGCTGTGCGCAGCCCTGCACAGCCGACAGCCGAGGACCAGGAAGTGGTGAGTACAGAGCGTTCACCACTTCCTGGTTCTTCGGTACTAATGAGCGCTTCCATAATGGAAGCGCTCATTAGTATTCACTCAGGGGAATCAGCGGGGGGGCACCCGAGGGGGCAAGGAACAACATAGGGGGGGCAATTGCCCCCCCTCGCCCCCCTCTAGCGACGCCACTATGCGCAGGGCTGCCGCCTCCGGACCGCACATCTGCGTTAGGCGATCCGGAGGCGGTTAAAGGTTTCTCCACGGGATCGGCAGTTGATCCATCCTCCAATCAAGATGCTCCAGATGACTTCAGCTTGCACCAAGTACAACTGTTACCAGGTAAGTAATACTTTAAACACACACATCATTTGCGCATGCAAATAACTGGGGGCATGACACCATGTCCCCCCTATTTGCATCTGCAAATATGGTTTCCTCATGGTGTCATAAACCCCAATCTTGTATCCAACATAAATATGAAACGCTAAATAATTAACCACCCTTGTGTGTTTTTATTGTCGGAATATATAATTGGCCACAGTGCTTAATGCTACCTAAGAATTATATTTTATTAAACCATATTAATAAATACCAACATAACTAAATTCCAACTAATTAATATCCAACTAGTCCACTCAGCGAGTGACTATTATCCCAACTGCCATAGAGCAAAGCTAAATGGCTAAACAGCACCGCAGCCTATTTCGATCAAATTCTGTAAACCAACATTGAATATTGCAAAACCAATATCCGATAATGATTGTTTTGAATGATTGTATAATCATTTAATAAATCCTTCTAAATCTATGTATCTGTAAGACATTTCTTGAATACCAGTCATATGGGTACTATTTCTGAAATTGCGATTTTGGATTGTGGGAATTGATTATGAATTTCTGAAATAGTGTAAGTGAATTCTCCTATTAAATCATGAGTATGAATACTGCCCATGTCAGATGATCCAATGTGAAAAATTATCATCTTAGGATCCAGCCACAATTTATTGACCAATATACCGTACATACAGATTAAATGTTTTATATTTGTAGATCATTTATCCCTCTCCAATAAATTTATACCTTCTTACCTAAGCCTAAAGTCTCAGATTTGAATTTAATAGATGCTCTTTTACTGGTTGAAGAAACAAGATCATCTCCGAGTATCCAAATAATCTTCTGTTCTGGAAAAGATTATAACAGCAATTCAGGTCTAATGTACATTTCATACCTGCTTGAATTCCATCTATGGTACTTTAGGATCCAATTCATATGCATACTTTGCACCTCCAATTCTAAACTAATGTGCTGAAACTTTTTCACCCTATAAGTCAAATAGTTTTTTGCATTTAGACAAAATGTAATTGAATTGGAATTGGTTAATGGAGATCCATCCATATGCATGAAAAGAGGGCCTGGTTTACATGACCTAGCAACTATCCAATTTTTATTAGCCTGAACAGGACAAATTGTCAATGACTAATTTATTTAGGGATACCCAAGTTCCTTTACCTAGCTGGTCAGTTTTTTATCTCTTTATGAATAATTAGATGTTTTCCCTTTGGATAACCAGGTTGTTAATGGTGTTTCTGTTTTTCTATGTGCAGCTGCTATTTTACTGGTGTGAAGTGCTTTGAAAAAGGAAAGCAAAAATGCAGCTTTGAATAAACACGTCTTATGCTGGGATGAGCAAATAAATTGTAAGTAATCTATATATTGATTTAAAAGATCAAGAGATAATGGTTTAAGATTTTTTTTATTTTTAAACCTTTAATTAGCTGTTTTAATAAATTGTTAGACGTAAATGGGGTTGTATTGCAATTTTTTGGGAAAAAGGAAATGCTGGATAGGATTTTTTGAATTCAGTCCCCTTTATGGCACAATTTTTTTTATAATATTCAAATTGAATAAGATGAAATGTAAATTTTTGTCATCCCATATAATTAAATTATTGGCAGAACAATATGTTCTCCAATAATTCCTTGAGGCTGTGTGGTCAGCCCATGTAGTCAGGGCTAGTGAATTTTAAATATGTTAGGACGATTAGTCTAAAAATGTTGACTACTACTTCTGATTTGGCAGATAAACCATTTATGGAAAAAAGAAACACCCTTTTCATGCCAAATAGTTAAAGCTACTAATATTGGAAAAAGTTCCAGGAAATTGATGTTTTTTATGAATGGTTCATCAAGCCAAATTTTTGGCCATGTTTCTGCAGACCATTGGTTCATAAAATTTTCTCCGTAACCCACTGAAGCTGCAGCATCAGTGAATAACTGTAGGGAATCAGAATCTATAAATTCTTGCTGCCAAATAGTTCTACCATTGTAATATTCCAGGAAACAAAGCCAGATTTGAATATCATCTTTTATTTGTTTGTTTTTTAAGCCGAATGTGATCAAATGGGCGGCTGTTTCCCACTGTGGCACAATACATACGTATAGAAAAGACTATCCCCATTGGTATAACACTAGTTATGAAATTTGAAGGGTTCTGCTGTTTTTTTTTTAAACTGATGATCTATCCCCTGCATAGATCATCAGCATCTGATCGGCTGGGGTCCGACAACCAAAACCCCTGCCGATCAGCTGTTTGAGAAGGCAGCGGTGCTGGCAGTAGCATTGCGGCTTTCTCGCTGTTTACCGCAGGCCCAATGACGTCACGATTAGTATCAATGGCCTGAGCGGAGCTAAGCTCTGTTTACTTGAATAAAGCTTAGCCCCGCCCAGGCCATTGATACTAGTCATGACATCATTGGGCCTGCGGTAAACAGCAAGAAGGCCGCGGCACTATAGCCAAAGCCTAGCTGCCTCCTCAAACAGCCGAATGGCAGCAGTCCCGGGTGTTAGACTCCCGCCGATCAGATGCTGATGATCAATCCAGTGAATAAAAAATTGTCTAAGTAATGGATTGTATAACCTCCGCTTGAATGACTAGCATCCATTGTAAGAATGTTGAAAATGCCTTGAAGTAGAAACATGACATGGAAAAACCCTGGGAAGTGCTTTATCATAATAACATTTTCCTTCAAATTGAAAGCCCAAAGAATAATACCCCTCTGGGTTAACAGGCAATAACCTGAAGGCAGATTTTATGTCAGTTATTGCCATCAATGCATTCCTTCCTGCTTTTGGGTATGACAAGTGATGAATGAGTCTGTAACTGTTAGCGTCTTTCTTAGGGACTAATCCTAGTGGAGATAATCAAAAATTTTTAAAAGGCGGTTGCAAATCAGGACCAGCAACTCTGTTTTCTGAAATTTCTTTGTCTATTTTTTCTTGAACAGCTGTTTTATTTAAATTAACCAATTTTACGTTTCTAACAAAAGAACATCCTGAACAAGGCGGAACATAAAAAACATATAAAAAACCTTTGATTAAGATTTTGAGCTGTCATTTTGTTTGGGTAAATTTTTAAATAGTGAATGAGCCTTGGTAGGTTCAATGGGGTCACCTCCTCTATTGGAGTCTTTATTGTTTCATAGGTGCTAGCCATGATTTTTAAAACATTTTGATGCTGGGTGGTTTCCTGTACAGAAAGTACACTTATGTTTATATTTGCAATTTGCTTTCCATCTACATGCTAACTCATTAAATGCAAAGCAAATTACTTTTTGGGGAAATTGTTGATGAAAAAAACTAGACCTCTGGTTTAACATAAAGTTGATCCAAAGACCCACATCCTTTGCACAACATTTCAATTCAGGGTATACTGCTAGTTTTTGACGAAATGATTTGTCATAATTACACCATGCAGTATCCCCAAAGTTTTTATAAGATTCTAGGATATTGTCAAGATGATGAAATAAGCCACTATAAAAATTCTGGTGTTTTTCTCCCAATACTGCAGCATAAATGCAGAATGCTTGAAGCCAGTTTAAAAACATCTTTTGTTGGTTTCTTTTTATCTCTTCCTCTTCTTTTTTGTCTAATTTTAATGTTTGTTTAGCTGAAGGGAGGAGAGAAAAAACATCAATGTATTCTTTGTTCCAAATGTTTTCTTTGATTTGTTTGGACAAATGGAATCCTGTGTGTGTGAGGGGGGGGGGGGGGGGGGGATCTGGCAGGGCATTGTTTCTTTTAGAGATGTTTCTTTAATTCTGCTGCCAGATTCCAGGGATGGGATTAAACAATTGTCATTAGAAATCCCTAAATTATCAGTTATGCTAATATTTCTGGAATTATGCTCATTTTCATTAATACTATCTGAATCCGAATTCCTGGATTCAGTTTTTGCTCATTGTGAGATAGGAAAGAAATTAATTCCTTAAATAATTGTACCCTACTCTGGTGTCAGAGTTAGGAATAAAAGTTATAAAGTTTGGTACTAGTGACTCACCAAGTCTTACGTATAATTTGTGTGTTTTAAAAAAAAAAAAAAATAGTGTTTTTTTTACCATAATAGATTTAAGCCCTCTGTGATTTCTAGATATTTGAGTGCCCTCTAATTGCTCTTTTCTATATAGAGTTAGGAATAACGCTTTTTCTTGTAGATTTAGAGCACTGATGTAAGCAGTCACTAATGTCTATTGGTGTAAAAGGAATCTTACCCTCCTGTGTCCTGATAGTTGTCCTGTCTTTTTCAGCTCCCTGAGATGACTTGCCTGGAGGGACTGGCGACCGTTGCTTAGTATGTAACCGTTTCTTCTCTCTGCTCCTCGCGCTGTGTGACACAGAAATAATTGTATTTCTGCATCTTAAATCTTCTTGTAATGGAGAATAACTTATTTTCTCTTTTCTTGCCCTTTGTTTAGGTTTAGGCTGTGCGCAGCAATGATGTCATCTTTAGTTGCCGACTCTGCGCAGTTAGCTGAAGTGAATGTGCAGACCGGATGAAAAGATTGCCTGTCCGGATCCCCGACATCATGCTCAAGCTGAAGACATCTCCTGAGCCATTCTTCTCCTTTGTAAGTTTCTGCTTTTGGGATTAGTTGTTTGAGTAATTCTTTAATTTTTTATTACAGGTGCAGGTCTGGATTCTTCACTGCCACTTATGTGAGTGTGCAGCAACTGACATCTCCTTTCTTTTAAAGGTTTCTCCACGCGACCGGCAGTTGATCCAACCTCCAATCAAGATGCTCCAGATGAATTCAGCCTGCACCAAGTACAACTGTTACCAGGTAAGTAATACTTCACATACATTATTTGCACATGCAAATAACTGGGGCATGATACCATATCCCCCCTTTTTGCATCCGCAAATATGGTTTCCTCAGACTATAATAGAATTGCTTAGAATATAATCATTTTGAATGGAACTGTGCCTGAGGGTTGGTGGGGCCCAGTGCCAAGGGGGATTAATTCTGCTGAGAAGCAATGTAAATTATGCTGATGTCAATGCATAGCACATCCATGTTTTCTTTTTATCCATTTTTTTATTTTTTTATTTTTTTATTGAATGGACATAAGAATGTCAGATGTCTAGAGAAGACTACAAAGAACTGATAAAGGTTTCCAAATAAAGTGGGATAAAACCCCTTAGGGTTCGGCCGAACATGCTCGATCAATACTAGACAGAGTGGCACAACAACAGAGTCTGGATGTGGCAGCAGCAGCATCAGGAGAAGGACACAGAGTGCCACAATGACTGGGTCTGGAGGTAGCAGCAGCATGAGTAGGCCACAGAGGGGCACAACAACAGAGTCTGAAGGTGGCAGCAGCATGAGTAGGCCACAGAGTGGCACAACAACAGAGTCTGAAGGTGGCAGCAGCATGAGTAGGCCACAGAGTGGCACAACAACAGAGTCTGAAGGTGGAAGCAGAATGAGTATGCCACAGAGTGACACAATGACCGAGTCTGAAGGTGGCAGCAGCATGAGTTGGCCAAAGAGTGGCACAACAACAGAGTCTGGAGGTGGCAGCAGCATGAGTAGGCAACAGAGTGGCACAACAACAGAGTCTGGAGGTGGCAGCACCAGCATCAGGAGGAGGCCACAGAGTGCCACAATGACTGGGTCTGAAGGTAGCAGCAGCATGAGTAGGCCACAGAGGGGCACAACAACAGAGTCTGAAGGCGGCAGCAGCATGAGTAGGCCACAGAGTGGCACAATGAGCAAGTCTGGAGGTGGCAGCAGCATGAGTATGCCACAGAGTGGCACAATGACAGAGTCTGGAGGTGGCAGCAGCAGCATCAGGAGGAGGCCACGGAGTGGCACAATGACTGAGTCTAGAGGTGGCAGCCGCATGAGTAGGCCACAGAGTGGCACGACAACTGAGTCTGGATGTGGCAGCAGCATGAGTAGGCGACAGAGTTGCAAAACGAAAGAGTCTGGAGGTGGCAGCAGCAGCATCAGGAGGAGGCCACAGAGTGGCACAATGACCGAGTCTGGAGGTGGAAGCAGCATGAGTAGACCACAGAGTGGCACAAGGACAGAGTCTGGAGGTGCCAGCAGCATGAGAAAGCCACAGAATGGCACAATGACAGAGTATTGATCGACCAAAATACTTCTGGGGGAATGTGCCTGGCATGAACAGGCCTCTAGTAGCTACAGACAATGACAAGACAAAGCATCAAGATATCGTTTTGCCTGGAAGAGTCGCAAAGTTCATCAAGATACGTCACTACCGCATATAATCACATCGCTGACCGCAGAATATATTTTGTTTTCGACCGAAATATTTCAAAAAATATTTTACCTCATATAACCGCAGCGATCACCACTGAATTAATTTTGCTTTTCGACCAACATACTTCAATAAAGATTTTATCACATATTTCAACAGCGCTAAACGCTGAATAATTGTTTATACCACCGAAATAAGTCACAAAAGATTTTACTGCATAGAACTGCAGCGCTGAACAAAATTAGTTTTTCCACTAAAACACGTCACTAAAGATTTTACCGCATAGAACTGCAGCGCTGAAGGCTGAATAAAATGTGTTTATACACTGAAATAAGTCACAAAAGATTTTAACGCATATAAAGGAGCACGGAGATGAAGAGGGTGTTTGGATTCCCTATGCACTATACGGACGTCTCAGATATATTCAATAAAGTGCTATGTATTCGTTTTTTAGAATATTCATAATTTTTTTGCATCTGAACTTTTAATTCCCCCCTGCTTGGGTTGCTTGTGGGCCAATGGCTCATTGGCCCACAAGCAATAAGCAGGGAGGAATAATGTTTTCATATGGAAAAAATAGTGAATATTTGATTACAATGAATATTTAGCACTATATTCTAAATATTCACAAATTCTGAAAGTTGCGATATTTGCGATAAATATTTGCAATTCAAATATTCGCGCTTAACACTAGTCAGGGAGCATCCCGGTCATCCAGCATCTATTTGCTCCAGTGAAGAATGATTTAGAAAGTGTGTAGAAGCCACACGGGGCCCCCATGCTGAAGATTTATCATAGAGACATCATGGAGATTTTACTGCATATAACTACAGCGCTGAACGCTAAATAAAATTTGTTTTTTCAATCACAATACGTCAATAAAGATTTTACTACGTATAACTGAAGTGCTGAACCCTGAATACAATTTTTTTTTCCACCGAAATACATCAATAAAGATTTTACCGCATATAAGTACAGTGCTGAATGCTGAATAACATTAGTTTTTCCAACAAAATCCATCACAAAAGATTTTACCACTAGTGTTGATCGAGCACCAAAGTGTTCAGGTGCTCGTGTTGACACCTCGGGATGCTCGGGTGCTCTACCGAGCTTCCGATCACAATGGTAGTCAATGGGAGAACCCGAGCATTAAACCAGGCACCACCTGCTCTGAGGAGGGGAGGGTGTCTGGTTCACAATAAAAGGTCAGAAATTGATGGAAACACCACCAAAATGGTTCAGGAATGGCATGGTGAGGATGTCTGGATGCATCTTGGACTCCCAGGTCGCTGCTAGGAATGATGTTGTCCGAGTAGAACGCCACTTTTAAAGACTGACAATAATACGCAAAAAATAAAAAAATGTAATCGATTTTAGAGGAAAAATTGTTAGGAAACATTATTTCCTGTATATTTACTGGTATATAAAGTGCAAGTGCTGCCAAAAATTGCAAGGAAGAGGCACTTCGATACAACCTGTATGTCACATAATGGAGGACCTTATTCACATTGTGGTACAATTGTTCAGGTATTGGGACTCCTACACTCATAAAGACTATGCACTAAGTAAATGGGCTTCCAAAAATGACAAGGAACCAGCACTCCAATACACCCTTTATTACACATAAAGGAGGGGATCATACACCCTTGAAAAATTATGATTGATGGCCTGCTGGTGACCCATAAAACATTAGAAGCAAGGGTCTGCTGGTGACCCTCTAAAACATTAAGGGCGAGGGCCTGATTGCTGAGCTGACCATCTAAAACATTAAGGTTGATAGTTTGCTTCAGAGCTGACTCTCTAAAACATTAGGGGCGAGTGCCTGCTGCTGATCTGAACATCGACAAAAATTATGGGTGAGTGCCTGCTGCTTAGATAACCATTAAAAAAATTATGGACGAGGGCCTGCTGCTGAGCTGACCATTAAAAAAATTATGGGCGAGTGCCTTCTGCTGAGCTGACCATTGAAAAAATTATGGGCGAGTGCCTGCTGCTTGGATAACCATTAAACAAATTTATGGGTGAGGGCCTATTGGTGAGCTGACCCTGTAAAACATTATGGTTGAGAGCCTGATGGTGAGCTAACCCTCAAAAACATTATATGTGAGGACCTGCTGGTGAGCTGACCCTCTAAATAATTGTAGGTGAGGGCCTGCTGGTGAGCCGACCCTGTAAAACATTATGGTTGTGGGCCTGCTGGTGAGCTGACCCTCAAAAACATTATATGCAAGGGCCTGCTGGTGAACTGACCCTTTAAAAGATTGTAGGTGAGGGCCTGCTGGTAAGCTGACCCTGTAAAACATTATGTTTGAGGGCCTGATGGTGAGCTGACCCTGTAAAACATTATATGCGAGGACTTGCAGGTGAGCTGACCCTCTAAAAGATTGTAGTTGAGGGCCTGTTGGTGAGTTGACCCTCTAAAACATTATATGTGAGTGATTGCAGGTAAGCTATCCCTCTAAAAGATTGTAGGTGAGGGCCTGCTGGTGAGCTGACCCTCTAAAACATTATATGGGAGGGCCTGCAGGTGAGCTGACCCTCTAAAAGATTGTAGGTGAGGGCCTGCATGTGAGCTGACCCTGTAAAAGATTTTAGGTGAGGGCCTGCTGGTGAGCTGACCCTCTAAAACATTATATACGAGGACCTGCAGGTGAGCTGACCCTCTACAACATTAGGAGCGAGGGCAGAATAATAAGCATGTTGATATGATGGAAAAGGAGGAGGACGAGAAAAGGAAGATTGAACTATATACCCTTTTTTTTATGAAAGGGGTTCATGGGAATACAGTGTATGCAATACATTATAAAAAACACATTTAAAGTGCCTTTATGGTCATCCACTTTCCTCTGGTGGAGTAGAGAAGTCAGGGGCAATCCAGGCCTTGTTCATTTTTATAGGAGTCAACCTGTCAGCATTTTCATTTGACGGGCGGATGCTCTTATTAGTTATTATGCCTCCAGCAGCACTAAATACCCGCTCTGACAAAATGCTGGCGGCAGGGCTGGCCAGCACCTCCAAGGCATAGAGCTCCAGTTTGTGCCATGTGCCCAGCTTGGACACCCAGTAGTTGTAAGGCACAGAGGGATCATTTAGGACGCTGACACGGTCTGCTACGTACACTTTCACCATCCTCCGAAATGTTTCCCTCCTTTTGAAACTATTCCGCGCATCAGGGTAAGGGTGCAGGCAGGGTGTCATGAAACTGTCCCAGGCTTTGAAGAGTGTTGCCCTGCCTCTGTTGGAACTGCTTTGTGTTCCCCTCATCTCCCCTCCTCAGTTGCCCAAGGAACTACATACTCTGTCGCAAGAGTTGTTAGCTGGAAATGTTTGGAGACATTTTTCCACAAGGGACCTTCTGGTATTGTAACATTTTGCTTGTCCTCTTCACCACAGGAATGAGAGATGAGAAGTTCTCTTTTTAGCAGGAGTCGAGAAGGGTGAACAACCAGTAATCAGTGTTGTCTAGTGTTGATCGAGCATGTTCGGCCGAACACCTGTTCAGCTCAAGCATCTCGATGCTTGGCACATGACGGTACTCAACACATGATAGGACTTCAACACAATTCTAACATTTTTGGCTCTATACACCACCACAATGGATTTGAAATGGAACGAACAAGATGTGATTTAACTGCAGACTGTCAGCTTTAATTTGAGGGTATTTACATCCAAATCAAGTGAATGGTTTAGGAATTACAACGGTTTGCATATTTGCCTCCCACTTGTTAAGGGACCAAAAGTAATGGGACACAATAATAATCATAAATCAAACTTTCACTTTTTAATACTTGGTTGCAAATACTTCGCAGTCAATTACAGCCTGAAGTCTAGAACGCATAGACATCACAAGACGTTGGGTTTCGTCCCTGGTGACGCTCTGCCAGGCCTCTACTGCAACTGCAGAATTCATCCTGCTGCTTTTGTCATCAGTCACATCCTAAATAAATACAAGAGAACCAGTTCCATTGGCGGCCATACATGCCCACGCCATGACACTATCACCACCATGCTTCACTAATGAGGTGGTATGCTTAGGATCATGAGCAGTTCCTTTCCTTCTCAATACTCTTCTCTTCCCATCACTTTGGTAGAAGTTGATCTTGGTCTCATCTGTCCATAGGATGTTGTTCCAGAACCGTGAAGGCTTTTTTAGATGTTTGGCAAACTCTTATCTGGCCCTTTTGTTTTTGAGGCTTACCAATGGTTTACATCTTGTGGTGAACCCTCTGTATTCACTCTGGTGAAGTCTTCTCTTGATTGTTGACTTCGACACACATACACCTACCTCCTGGAGAGTGTTCTTGATCTGGCCAACTGTTGTGAAGGGTATTTTCTTCCCCAGGGAAATAATTATTCGGTCATCCACCACAGTTGTTTTCTGTGGTCTTCCGGTGTTGCTGAGCTCACCGGTGCGTTTCTTCTTTTTAAGGATGTTCCAGACAGTTGTTTTGACCACGCCTAATGTTTTTGCCATCTCTCTGATGTTTTTTTTTTCAGCCTAATGATGGCTTGCTTCACTGATAGTGACAGCTCTTTGGATCTCATTTTGAGAGTTGACAGCAACAGATTCCATATGCAAATAGCACACTTGAAATGAACTCTGTACCTTTTATCTGCTCATTGCAATTGGGATAATGAGGGAATAACACACACCTGGCCATGGAACAGTTGAGAAGCTGATTGTCCCATTACTTTTGGTCCCTTAACAAGTGGGAGGCACATATGCAAACTGTTGTAATTCCTACACCGTTCGCCTGCTTTTGATGTAAATACCCTCAAATTAAAGCTGACAGTCTGCAGTTAAAGCACATCTTGTTTGTTTTATTTTAAATCCATTGTGGTGGTGTATAGAGCCAAAAATGTTAGAATTGTGTCAATGTCCCAATATTTATGGACCTGACTGTATATTCACAGCATTGTTTCTTTTGGCGTTGTTTTATCGACAACATTTTTTGCGTATGGCGTGACAACGTTCAGTCCTTTATGCAATTTGCAATCTATCTTAACTCTATACGGACTGAGTTACAGTTTACCCTGCACTATGATATCCAAAAATTCCCTTTTTTGGATACTTTTGTAATAAAAAGGGGAGGACAGTAGAGCATACACAGATTTTTTTTTAGAGTACGGATCGTAACAGTTTGCTTACCTTTATCAGTAACCAACCAGCAGTGACCATGAAGTCCCTCCCCTATTCTCAATATCAAAGGGTTAAACACATTGTGAGCGACACAGAGACTTGTGTGATGAGATTTGATGAAATGACCACAAAATTGAAGGAAAGAGGTTATCCCACACTTTTTTTGCAGGAATAGAGAAATAGGGTTGAGAATGTACAGAAAAATAAAGCCTATTAGTTGTTAGATATCATCCCTGGACTCAGAAAATAAAAGGATTGACCACTCCTTGGCATGTCATTTTTAGATCATATCCACAGATAGTGTAGTTCAAACAGCCATCTATGATGTGCTACAAGAGAGTGTGCTACAAGAAAGTCGACAATATTAAAGACAGAATAGTCAGGGCTGACATTGGTCACAATAAGATTGAATTGAGGCAGAGTGTACTGTTTGCCCCCAAACAAGGAATCTTTCCATGTTTGAATTGTGTAAATTGCTCAAGTGTGATAAAAGGCACACATTTCAAATAAATACCACATGTGTGACATTTTTTTGCAGCCAAGGTGGGCAAAGGGGCACATATTCCAAAGTGCACAATTTTTTACACATTTTGATTGCAAAGTACTTCTCACACATTTGGGCCCCTAAATTGCCAGGGCAGTATAACTACGCCACAAGTGACCCCATTTTGGAAAGAAGACACCCCAAGGTATTCCGTGAGGGGCACGGCGAGTTCCTAGAATTTTTTATTTCTTGTCACAAAAAAGCGGAAAATGATGATTTTTTTATTTCTTGTCACAAAAAAGCGGAAAATGATGACCGGTGAAATCCGAAAGGTGCACTTTGGAATGTGGGTCCCTTTGCCCACCTAGGCTGCAAAAAAGTGTCACATATCTGGTATCGCCGTACTCAGGAGAAGTTGAGGAATGTGTTTTGGGGTGTCATTTTACATATACCCATGCTGGGTATATGGCAAAAAACAACTTTTCCAATTTTTTTATACAAAGTTGGCATTTGACCAAGATATTTATCTCACCCAGCATGGGTATATGTAAAATGACACCCAAAAACACATTCCTCAACTTCTCCTGAGTAGGGCGATACCACATGTGTGACACTTTTTTGCAGCCAAGGTGGGCAAAGGGGCACATATTCCAAAGTGCACCTTTCGGATTTTGCAGGCCATTTTTTACACATTTTGATTGCAAAGTACTTCTCACACATTTGGGCCCCTAAATTGCCAGGGCAGTATAACTAGGCCACAAGTGACCCCATTTTGGAAAGAAGACACCCCAAGGTATTCCGTGAGGGGCATGGCGAGTTCCTAGAATTTTTTATTTTTTGTCACAAGTTAGCGGAAAATGATGATTTTTTTTTTTTTCCTTACAAAGTCTCATATTCCACTAACTTGCGACAAAAAATAAAAAATTCTAGGAACTCGCCATGCCCCTCATGGAATACCTTGGGGTGTCTTCTTTCCAAAATGGGGTCACTTGTGGCGTAGTTCTACTGCCCTGGCAATTTAGGGGCCCATATGTGTGAGAAGTACTTTGCAATCAAAATGTGTAAAAAATGGCCTGCAAAATCCGAAAGGTGCACTTTGGAATGTGTGCCCCTTTGCCCACCTAGGCTGCAATAAAGTGTCACACATCTGGTATCGCCGTACTCATGAGAAGTTGGGGAATGTGTTTTGGGGTGTCATTTTACATATACCCATGCTGAGTGAGAGAAATATCTTGGCAAAAGACAACTTTTCCCATTTTTTTTATACAAAGTTGGCATTTGACCAAGATATTTATCTCACCCAGCATGGGTATATGTAAAATGACACCCCAAAACACATTCCCCAACGTCTCCTGAGTACAGCGATACCACATGTGTGACACTTTTTTGCAGCCTAGATGCGCAAAGGTGCCCAAAGTCCTTTTAGGAGGGCATTTTTAGACATTTGGATCCCAGACTTCTTCTCACGCTTTAGGGCCCCTAAAAAGCCAGGGCAGTATAAATACCCCACACGTGACCCCACTTTGGAAAAAAGACACCCCAAGGTATTCAATGAGGAGCCTGGCGAGTTCATAGAAATTTTTTTTTTGGGCATAAGTTAGCGGAAATTGTTTTTTTTATTTTAGTTTTTTCTCACAAAGTCTCACGTTCCGCTAACTTAGGACAAAAATTTAAATCTTTCATGGACTCAATATGCCCCTCAGCGAATACCTTGGGGTGTCTTCTTTCCAAAATGGGGTCAGTTGTGGGGTGTTTGTACTGCCCTGGCATTTGAGGGTCTCCGCAATCATTACATGTATGGCCAGCATTAGGAGTTTCTGCTATTCTCCTTATATTGAGCATACAGGTAATGAGATATTTTTTTTTTCGTTCAGCCTCTGGGCTGAAAGAAAAAAATGAACGGCACAGATTTCTTCATTCGCATCGATCAATGTGGATGAAAAAATCTCTGCCAAAAAAAAAGAAGGAGGGGAAAGGCGTCTGCCAGGACATAGGAGCTCCGCCCAACATCCATACCCACTTAGCTCGTATGCCCTGGCAAACCAGATTTCTCCATTCACATCAATCGATGTGGATGAATAAATCATTGCCGGGATTTATATATTTTTTTTATATATACAAAGTGTTTGCCAAAGCATAGGAACGCCGCCTCCTCCTCAGCTCGTATGCCTTGGCAAATGTATCTTTTACTGCAGAGTAGAAATCTCGTCTTGCAGCGCCGCATACACCGACTTGCGTGTAATCTGACAGCAGCGCAACGCAATAATTTTATTATTTTTGGAACAGAACATATAAACTTTAACTTTTTGAACTAAACATTAACCTTTTTGCTTACTGTTTTTTTTTTTTTTTTTACCTTTATAGAACAAACCTCTCCTTCCCCATGGGTCAATGTGCAAAGCGCAAATCGCCCAAAGATGTGGCGAAGTGCGTTATGCACTTTGTCCCAGGTGAAAGGAGACGTTTGCAGCAGCTGTGAGTGAATGGGCCCTAATAGCTCTGTGTGCCTGTCCTGGTGAGATGTGATCCCTATGCTAGGTGTACCTGTGTGTGGTACTTCCGCAAACACTCTCCAAAGCATAGGGCAGGGTGGTCAGGACAGTCAGGACAGAAATAGCGGGTGTCACGCCTTATTCCACTCCTGCTACAGACACAACATCTTTTTCGGGGTGACGGTTGGGTTGAGGTACCAGGAACGACATTGGGGAAATGTCGCTCGTGTAGACGGCTAACTACACTGGTGGATGGGGCCACGGAACCTCCTGGGTATTGAGGAAATTTGAGGAAGGATCCAGTTCTCCCAGCCTTACTGTAGAGAACAAAACTATTATACAGAGCCAACTGAATTAAATATACAGACACCTTCTTATACCAGCGTCTGGTTCTGCGGGAAACTAAATACGGAGACAACATCTGGTCATTGAAGTCCACCCCTCCCATGTGAAGGTTATAGTCGTGGACTGAGAGGGGCTTTTCAATGACACGGGTTGCTCGCTCAATTTGGATTGTCGTGTCTGCGTGAATGGAGGAGAGCATGTAAACGTCACACTTGTCTCTCCATTTCACCGCGAGCAGTTCTTCGTTACACAATGCAGCCCTCTGCCCCCTTGCAAGACGGGTGGTAACAAGCCGTTGGGGGAAGCCCGCGTGACTAGTTCGCGCGGTGCCACAGGCGCCAATCTGTTCTAGAAACAAATGCCTAAAGAGGGCCACACTTGTGTTGAAATTGTCCACATAAAGATGGTACCCCTTGCCGAATAAGGGTGACACCAAGTCCCAGACTGTCTTCCCTCTGCTCCCCAGGTAGTCAGGGCAACCGCCCGGCTCCAGGGTCTGATCTTTTCCCTCATAGATCCGAAATTTGTGGGTATAGCCTGTGGCCCTTTCACAGAGCTTATACAATTTGACCCCATACCGGGCGCGCTTGCTTGGGATGTATTGTTTGAAGCCAAGGCGCCCGGTAAAATGTATTAGGGACTCGTCTACGCAGATGTTTTGCTCTGGGGTATACAAATCTGCAAATTTCTGGTTCTATGAGGGGCCGAATTTTGTGGAGCCGGTCAAAAGCTGGGTGGCCTCTGGGACGGGAGGCGGGACTTGTCGCTAAAGTGCAGGAAACACAGGATGGCCTCAAAACGTGCCCTGGACATAGCAGCAGAGAACATGGGCATGTGATAAATTGCGTTCGTGGACCAATATGACAGCAATTCATGCTTTTTAGTTAGACCCATGTTGAGGAGAAGGCCCAGAAAAGTTTTAATTTCGGAAACTTGGACTGGTTTCCACTGGAAAGGCTGGGCATAATAGCTTCCCGGGTTGTTGGTATAAATTGTGTGGCATACCTGTTTGTTTCGGCCACGACTATGTCTAAGAGCTCCGCAGTCAAGAACAGCTAAAAAAATCCCAGGGCCGAACTGATCTGAGCTGTCTCAACCCGAACTCCAGACTGGGCGGTGAAAGGGGGAACTACAGGTGCGGCTGAAGTTGGGGACTGCCAATCAGGGTTTGCCAGCACCTCTGGGATTCTAGGGGCTCTACGGGCCCGTCTTTGCGGTAGCTGCGACGGGGTCACTACTGCTCGTGCCACCGTACCAGCTTCAACTGCCCTTCTGGTGCTCGCCACTTCACCAGGTTGTACGGCAGTGCTGGTACTAGGTCCAGGGAGGGCTGCGCTGCTGGTGTATGCCTCACCACGTAATCCGACAGCGCCAGCCCCACTCTGCTGCTCTTGAAGCGGATCCTGCGCAACCTGTGGTCTAGCGACACGGGGCCGGGTACGCCTGGTGCAATCAGGGACCTCAGCCTCCTCGTCCGAACTTTGGGTCAGAGAGCCACTGCTTTATACAGGTTCGTATTCTGACCCGCTAGATTCATCAGATGAGGGTTCCCATTCCTCATCCGACTGGGTCAGAAGCCTGTAGGCCTCTTCAGAAGAATACCCCCTGTTTGACATTTGGGCAACTAAATTTAGGGGTATTCCCTGAGACTACCCAAGAAAAAAAAGCAAGCCTGTCTTACAAATGGGAGGCTAGCGAAGTACCGGAGGCCGCTGCGGTTGATAAAAAATATCAAAACTGATTTTTTTATCGCCGCAGCGCGTGTAAGGTGAATGTGCAGTGATAAAAAAATATATATTTTTTGTCACTGCGGTGGGGCGGGTGTTGGCGAACGCACGTGTGGGCGACCGATCAGGCCTGATCGGGCAAACACTGCGTTTTGGGTGGAGGGCGAACTAAAGTGACACTAATACTATTATAGATCTGACCGTGATCAGTTTTGATCACTTCCAGATACTATAAAATTACAAATGCTGATTAGCGATACGCTAATCAGCGAATCAGTGACTGCGGTGCGGTGGGCTGGGCGCTAACCGATCCCTAAACTACCTAACCAAGGGGCCTAAACTATCCTAAAATCTAACGGTCAATACCAGTGAAAAAAAAATGTGACAGTTTACACTGATCACTTTTTTCCTTTCACTAGTGATTGACAGGGGCGATCAAAGGGGTGATCAAAGGGTTAATTGGGGTGCAGGGGGGTGATCTGGGGCTAAAGTGTTGTGTTGGTGCTACTCACTGTGAAGCCTGCTCCTCTGCTGGATCCAACCGACGAAAAGGACCAGCAGAGGAGCAGGGCAGCCCTATATTTACTAATATGATCTGCTATGTGGCTTCTGATTTTTTTTTTTTAATCATCAGCTTGCCAGCCGCGATCATTGGCTGGCAAGCTGATGACGCGACCCCCCTTGACGAAATGCCGGCCCGAACTGCGCATGCACGGGCCGGCAAAGCGCGTCATCTCGCGTCTCGCGTGATGACGCGTATATGCGAGACTCTGCGCAGCGCTGCCGCCTCCGGACCGCACATCTGCGTTAGGCGGTCCGGAGGCGGTTAATTTTGGTTCATACAGAAGAAAGTGTACATTCACCCATCAAATTTTGCCAAAAAAGGGTATGTCCCAATAAAATTTTACCAACGAAAGGATAACAGAATCTGATTCATACACAAGAAAGTGTACATTTACCCATCAAATTTCCCAAAAAAGGCTGTGTCCCAATAAAATTTAATCAATGGAAGGATAACTGAATTCGGTTTATACACAAGAAAGTGCACATTCACCCATCTTTTTTTTACTATAATACTCCCCAATACACTTTCAACAGAAATAACTGCAGAAGTCAACTGAGAATATTTTTTTCTTGATGGACTGAAATAAGCCACTATACGCTTGGACCTGCAAAAAATTGAAGATTAAATTGCGTATATATTTTTCTTATAGTATTGATATAAGATACTAAAGATATTAAGATATATGATTTCACCAGAAATAACTGCAACAATGCAGTGCATATACAGTACAGACCAAAAGTTTGGACTCACCTTCTCACTTAAAGAGTTTTCTTTATTTCCATGACTATGAAAATTGTAGATTCACACTGAAGGCATCACAACTATGAATTAACACATGTGGAATTATATACATAACAAAAAAGTGTGAAACAACTGAAAATATGTCATATTCTATGTTCTTCAAAGTAGCCACCTTTTGCTTTGATTACTGCTTTGCACACTCTTGGCATTCTCTTAATGAGCTTCAAGAGGTAGTCACCTGAAATGGTCTTCCAACAGTCTTGAAGGAGTTCCCAGAGATGCTTAGCACTTGTTGGCCCTTTTGCCTTCACTCTGCGGTCCAGCTCACCCCAAACCATCTCTATTGGGTTCAGGTCCGGTGACTGTGGAGGCTAGGTCATCTGGCGCAGCACCCCATCACTCTCCTTCATGGTCAAATAGCCCTTACACAGCCTGGAGGTGTGTTTGGGGTCATTGTCCTGTTGAAAAATAAATGATGGTCCAACTAAACACAAACCGGATGGAATAGCATGCCGCTGCAAGATGCTGTGGTAGCCATGCTGGTTCAGTATGCCTTCAATTTTGAATAAATCCCCAACAGTGTCACCAGCAAAGCGCCCCCACACTATCACACCTCCTCCTCCATGCTTCACAGTGGGAACCAGGCATGTAGAATCCATCAGGTCACCTTTTCTGCGTCGCACAAAGACACGGTGGTTGGAACCAAAGATCTCAAATTTGGACTCATCAGAACAAAGCACAGATTTCCACTGGTCTAATGTCCATTCCTTGTGTTCTTTAGCTCAAACAAGTCTCTTCTGCTTGTTGCCTGTCCTTAGCAGTGGTTTCCTAGCAGATATTCTACCATGAAGGCCTGATTCACACAGTCTCCTCTTAACAGTTGTTCTAGAGATTTGTCTGCTGCTAGAACTCTGTGTGGCATTGACCTGGTCTCTAATCTGAGCTGCTGTTAACCTGCGATTTCTGAGGCTGGTGACTCGGATGAACTTATCCTCCGCAGCAGAGGTGACTCTTGGTCTTCCTTTCCTGGGGCAGTCCGCATGTGAGCCAGTTTCTTTGTAGCGCTTGATGGTTTTTGTGACTGCACTTGGGGACACTTTCAAAGTTTTCCCAATTTTTCGGACTGACTGACCTTCATTTCTTAAAATAATGATGGCCACTCGTTTTTCTTTACTTAGCTGCATTTTTCTTGCCATAATACAAATTCTAACAGTCTATTCAGTAGGACTATCAGCTGTGTATCCACCTGGCTTCTCCACAACGCAACTGATGGTCCCAACCCCATTTATAAGGCAAGAAATCCCACTTATTAAACCTGACAGGGCACACCTGTGAAGTGAAAACCATTTCAGGTGACTACCTCTCATCAAGAGAATGCCAAGAGTGTGCAAAGCAGTAATCAAAGCAAAAGGTGGCTACTTTGAAGAACCTAGAATATGACATATTTTCAGTTGTTTCACACTTTTTTGTTATGTATATAATTCCACATGTGTTAATTCATAGTTGTGATGCCTTCAGTGTGAATCTACAATTTTCATAGTCATGAAAATAAAGAAAACTCTTTGAGTGAGAAGGTGTGTCCAAACTTTAGGTCTGTACTGTATATTTAGATTTTTTTTTAATGTAATACGCCCCTATACGCTTTCAACAGATATAACTGCAGAAGTGAACTGAGAATATATATTTCTTGTTCTACTGAAATACGACCCTATAGGCTTTGACCTGAACAAAAATGTAAGATTTTAGTGCGTATATATTTTTCTTGTAATACTGAAATGCGCCCCTTTACACTATCACCAGAAATAACTGCAACAGTGCAGTGCGTATACAGTACACAATGCATACACAAGAGCCTCTACCTTATTGTTTAATAATATCCTACCCTGCACTATATATTGTAGGCAAAAAAAATAAAAAATAAAAAATCTGGGAGTGCTTATTTAACAAATGTTACCACTGAGTAATATTGTCAGAATTACTAACATTCTAATCTTTAGATTTCTATAATCTGTATAATCACAATCTGGTGCATAACTAGAAAAGCCTGAGCCATATTGCACAAATTTAAATGCCTTCCTTGCCCAGAGCGATTTCCCCACAACCTCCCCTCTCAAAGCTAGTAAAGCACACCAGTGATGTTATCAAGCCTGATAGCAGAGAAAGTGCATGGGCCTAGGTCAGGCAGGGAAATGATCCTTGGCCTGTGCGTTCTATGCAGCAGGATCAATCATGTCACTGGATTGCGCCTACTGTGGAAGAGCGCAGACCCGAGAATGAAGCCTGGACTGTAATGAATGACTGATATTACTAAATGAGCCAGTACAGTATGAACCATAGCTTATTATAGTTGTTTTCCCTCTGAGACCCATGTGCATTTAACATGGTAATAGAAGGATGACCTGAGGTTGGATTTAGAGTAATTTAGAAACATTATTTAATAGCTGTTAAATGGTTTATTATATAATGTCTATAATATTGAAAAAGGGTTGTCTCACTTCAGCAAATGGCATTTATCATGTAGAGAAAGATACTACAGGGCATTGTCCATTTTGAAACCTTTGCTGACTTGATTTGTTTCTCCATCTCATTATACACTGCTGGATTCCATGTTCACGACCACCCTGTAATCCAGTAACGGTGGTCATGTTTGCACACTATAGGAAAAAGCTCCAGCCTATTCGCACTCCCACGTTTCTAGACACCAGAGTGGCCAGCACTTTTTCTTATAGTGTGCAAGCACGACCAGCACTGCTGGATTTCAGAGTGGCCGTAAGCATGGAGACTACTGATAAGCGAGCACCAAAGTGTTCGGGTGTTCGGCCCGAACACATAGCGATATTCGTGCACTCGGCCGAGCACCCGAGTATAAAAGAAGTTAATGGGAGAAAACCAGGCTCCCCTGCTCGGATGAGGGGAGGGTGCCTGGACCATAGGAAAAGGTCTGAAAGTGATGGAAACACCTCTGAAATCGATCAGGAACAGCAGGGGGACCATGTCTGGATACATCTTGGACACCAATGTCGCTGCTGGGAATCATGTTGTCCAAGTTATACGCCACTTTAGCAGACTGAGAAGAGAACGGACAAAAACCCTGCCCAAACAATTTTCTTTTATCATTGATGGCATGCTGGTGACCCTCAAAAACATTAGGAGCAAGGACCTGCTGATCTGAGCACAGGCTACCAAGAAAGAATGACCAATTTCTAATCATAATGTTCCTTTAGGTTCCAGAGAATGTCACATAGCAGAGTTAGTGCAGGGAATGGCAGTCAGCACAGGCTACCAAGAAAGAATTACCAATTTCTATTTGTAATGTTCCTTTGGGTTCCAGAGAACGTCACTTAGCAGAGTTAGCGCAGGGAATGGCGGTCAGCATTTGTTGCCTCTTTACATAATGGAACTGTACCACAATTACAAGCTGCTAACTGACTATCTTGGAATTCTATTCTCTACCCCAAAGAAAGATCTAGGGAAAGTGGCACATTGAAAAAAAGGAATACAATTGCAATTCCTCCAGGCCAAAAAAGGGTCTAATATCTCCTGAAAAGGCATCTGCAAAGGAGAGAGGAGAAAATGGAGTCAAGCCTGACATAAAAAAAAAAAAAAAATTTGAATATTTCAATCCTTGCCACCGATGCCAAGGATAGAAAGGGCACTACTGCCATCAGGATTTCTGCAACCACCTACATTAGTGGCAGCAACCCCCCCTTTTTCTCCTCCGCCTCCACCTCCTCCTTCACTGCAAACTCTGAATTCTCATGGGGAAGGGGCAACAGGCCTAGCTGAAATGAATTTCTTTGGGTGACAAAAATTACACTGTCGCAGAGCTGGGGCAGGGTATAAGGGACCAGGTTGGCTGTGTCTGATAATGGCAATAAGTTGTTGGCAGCTTTGTAGCTTGGCAAGCTCACACACATGGCAATCATACAGCATATATGTACATGCACAACAAACATCCCAAACTTATACACTAATATAACTAAAAACCTAACAAACAAGAGTGAAGTTAAACTAATAGCATGAACTTTTTAAAAACTCAAAAAAAAAAAATAACCATAACATATTTTGCAACCATAAACCATAATAAAAATTATAATACCAACTATAATACAAACAAAAAACTATAATAATAACAGAACAGAATGTCATTGCAGAAATATTTACAGCTGACAATGCTGGTGGCAGAGTTTGTTGTTCCTTGGCCAACCCAGGAAGGGAGATGAGGGGGGGACACTGCAGTTCCAACAGAGGCAGGACAACACTCTACAAGGCCTGGGACACAAGGAGGGAAACATTGTGGAAGATTGTGAAGGAGTGCGTAGCAGACCGTGTCAGCGCCCTCAATCATCCTTCTGTGTATTACAACTATTGGGTGTCCAAGCTGGACACGTGGCACAAACTTGCACTCTATGCCTCAGAGGTGCTGGGATGCCCTGCCACCAGCGTTTTGTCAGAGCGGGTATTTAGTGCTGCTGGGGGCATAATAACTGATAAGCACATCCGCCT
The DNA here is from genome assembly GCF_014858855.1 of Bufo gargarizans. Lineage (NCBI taxonomy): Eukaryota > Metazoa > Chordata > Amphibia > Anura > Bufonidae > Bufo > Bufo gargarizans. Next base: position 66,668,963 of record NC_058088.1, read on the forward strand.
GTCAACTGAAAATGCTCACAGGTCGACACTCAAAAAAATGAACAAGGCCTGGATGTCCCCTGACTTCTCTACTCCAGCAGAGGAAAGCGGGTAAACAACAAGGCACTTTAAATGTATTGTTTGTAAAGTACTGAAGACACTGTATTCACTTGCACCTCTGCCACCACCAAAAAGGTTATATGGTTCAATCTTCCTTTTCTCATCCTTCTCCTCATCCTCCATCATATCAACATGCTTTTTAGGCTGCCCTCACTCATAATGTTTTATAGGGCCAGCGGAACCCTTGCACAGGTGCCAGCGGCGACATTCAGAGCCATCTCTGTGGACACTCTTAATCTTGAAAAAGTCTGTGGTGCACCAAAATGCCTTACAGTTTTCCTGCCATTCATCAGCGTCGGGTACGCCATGAATGGCACAGGCAGCGCATTGACTGTAGGCAGGCCACTATAGCTAAATAATAAGGAACATGGGAGATATACTATATAGGACTGTAGTATTCAGGGTAAATGATCCTGTGGGCACTTTGCGATAAATAAGTGTGTTTGTGGTTGCAGTTCGGGCAATCAGTCTCTAAAAGGTTTGCCATCGCCTTCACTGTTTTAGAGGGTTAGCGCACCTGGAGGCCCTCTTCTACATTATTTGACTCTGTTTCATTGAGCCCAGGGCCACAGCCTGTGCGTGAACCATCAGCATCACGGCCACTTCCACGTCCCATACTGGCCGCCTTCTTAATATGAAATGTTATATATGCTTAAAAGTATCTAACACCTACAGTATTGTAGGATATGTACGTGTACGCGCCAATCAATTAAAACAGGTATTTTGGATGCACACATGTAGCTCTGATAATGTCACAGACTACCATACACCGTCTACGGATAAAGTACAGTATATGTTAGTAATATGTATGAAATGCGCACACAGTAGATGTGGCTGAATAACTGTATATAACGGTTCTGGCCTAAGTTCACACACATATGAAACCCAAACTAGGGATTTTTGTCCCAAATAGAAAGAATTCTCTACTGGATTACTGTATATATGGTTGCTCCCTAAATGCAGACACATATGTGACCAAAACTAGTGAAATTTGTCCCAAATAGAAATGATTCTAGGCTGGAATACTGTATATAACTTTTGTGGGTTGAGCGCGCACACAGATGTGGCACAAATTAGGTTAATTTCCCCAGAAAAATACATTTCTATGATAGAGCGGTGTGTATCTCACTAGCAGGCACACTCCAGAGAATAAGCCCCTTTTTAGGATTTCTGCTAAACACACTGCTTTCTGATGGTGTACTGTAGATCTCACTGATATGTAATATTTCGTTCTTTTGAAAGCTTTTTGGTACTGAACACAGCGATTTTCTGTCCCTTCCTGCAGACGCCAGTCCCTAATACTGCTGAATTTAACTCTTGTTAAAAAAATATAACATGCTGTACTGCTGTCAAACACACACTTTTGTTTTGTGTTTCAAGAGCTTTTTGGGAGTTCAATCGCTGTAATTTCAGCAAACCGCTATATGTCCCTGCCTACTGTCGGCTCTCCCTGTTGCTGAATGATCCGAGCGCGGAACATCGGCTCCTATATAAACTAGTACCTCGTGTTCCGGGCAGCCAACCAGTGTAAGGCTTATAGCTAACATGGCTATGGCATTACACTGGAAGGAATTACTTACCTGAATGCTGATTGGATGCTTCAGAAGGCGCCAAAGGTGCGGGGCGGAGACTCAAGCAATGCGACAAGCACACGTGGTATTCAGCCAAGTACAGCCACGAGCCAAGCTTAGCGATGCTCGAGCCGAACCAGTACTCGACCGAGCATGCTCACTCATCACTAATGGAGACGAGAAGGGTACAATGAGATCGAAAAATTAATCAAGCCAGCAAAGGAGGCAATATGGACAATCACAATACATTAATAAGTGCTTTGTGTTTTTGTCTACATGATAAATGCCATTTAGTGAAGTAAGACAACCCCTTAAGTGTGTTTAACTTTGTGACCACCTTTAAGGGTACCTTTTCTATTTGTCTCAATATTTTAACCATTAAAAGACAACAATGTAAATACAAAATCCACATCATAGACATTGACAGAGTCAAGCAATATATATATATATTTTTTTTCAATACCTTGAGTATCCTTTTTTACAGTTTCCTTTTATGTCATGGTGAGAAGGAATAGAAGATGGAAGTAGAATTTAAAAAAGTGTCACTTGTCAGGTAGCATAATTTTTAGAACCACTTGTCAGCTTCTGTGACATCTTTCATCAGATTCACTCCGGGAAGCAAAAGTATATAGAGACTGCAGACACTTGTTCAAAAGAAGATTTTGCATATAACAAAAGCTACATGCACAAAGCATAGAAATAAAAGTGAGAAAGAAAAAGAATGAAGAAATTAAATGCAAATGCGTAATAATTTGAAAACAACTGAGCGAAGTGCTTTAGCTCTTACAGTCTCTTTAAAATTGAATGGCATACAGCAAGCAGATTAAGTTACAGCAGAATAGATCTATAATTTACCAAAGGTTATAAAAGGTGAGCAATTTTATTATGCATATAAGGTTATCATAAGTACTGTACTTGTTCATAGTTTTAAACATATCTAAGAAGTATTTCTTGTACATTTTCAGTATGTTAAAATTGTCAAATGCCTAAGGTAAAGTGAATACACAAAGACTGCTCATCTCAGACATTTTTTACACCACAAAATTGCATTGCAATTGCACAGCCACTCCTTGAACCACCCTTTCATATTATATTGTTATTCATTAATTACAGTTATATCTATTAAATCCCACAATTTGGGCTTTTAACCCCTTAAGGACTCAGCCCTATTTCACCTTAAGGACTTGGCCATTTTTTGCAAACCTGACCAGTGTCACTTTAAGTGCTGATAACTTTAAAACGCTTTGACTTATCCAGGCAATTCTGAGACTGTTTTTTCGTCACATATTGTACTTCATGACACTGGTAAAATAAAATCATTTTTTTTATAAAAAAATACCAAATTTACCCCAAATTTGTAAAAAAAATGCAAATTTCCAAGTTTCAATTTCTCTACTTCTATAATACATAGTAATACCTCCAATAATAGTTATTACTTTACATTCCCCATACATCTACTTCATGTTTGGATCATTTTGGGAATGATATTTTATTTTTTGGGGATGTTACAAGGCTTAGAAGTTTAGAAGCAAATCTTGAAATTTTTCAGAAATTTTCAAAAACCCAATTTTTAGGGACAAGTTCAGGTCTGAAGTCACTTTGCGAGGCTTACATAATAGAAACCACCCAAAAATGACCCCATTCTATAAACTACACGCCTCAAGGTATTCAAAACTGCTTTTACAAACGTTGTTAACCCTTTAGGTGTTCCACAAGAGTTAATGGCAAATGGTGTTAAGATTTCAGGATTTAGATTTTTGGGCAAATTTTCCATTTTAATCCATTTTTTTCAGTAACAAAGCAAGTGTTAACAGCCAAACAAAATGCTATATTTATTGCCCCGATTCTGTAGTTTGCAGAAACACCCCATATGTGGCCGTATACTACTGTCCGGGCACACAGTAGGGTGTAGAGGGAAAGGTGTGCCGTATGGTTTTTAGAAGGCAGATTTTGCTGGACTGTTTTTTCTTTTACACCATGTCCCATGTGAAGCCCCCTTGATCTACCCCTAGAGTAAAAACTCCATAAAAGTGACCCCATCTAAGAAACTACACCCCTCAAGGTATTCAAAACTGATTTTACAAACGTTTTTAACCCTTTAGGTGTTGCATAGGAGTTCATGGAAAATAGAGATACAATTTCAAAATTTCACATTTTTGGCCGATTTTCCATTTTAATATTTTTTTCCAGTTACAAAGCAAGGGTTAACAGCCAAACAAAACTCATTATTTATGGCCCTGATTCTGTAGTTTACCTAAACACCCCATATGTGGTTGTAAATTGCTGTACGAGCACACGGCAGGGCGCAGAAGGAAAGGAATGCCATACTTTTTTGGAAGGCAGATTTTGCTAGACTGTTTTTTTGACACCATGTCCCATTTGAAGCCCCCTCGATGCACCCCTAGAGTAGAAACTAAAAAAAGTGACCCCATTTTAGAAACTACGGGACAGGGTGGCAGTTTTGTTGGTAGTAGTTTAGGGTACATATGATTTTTGGTTGCTCTATATTACACTTTTTGTGAGGCAAGATAACAAGAAATAGCTTTTTTGGCACCGTTTTTTTTTTGTTATTTACAACATTCATCTGACAGGTTAGATCATGTGGTATTTTTATAGAGCAGGTTGTCACGGACGCGGCAATACCTAATATGTATACAATTTTCTTTATTTATGCAAGTTTTACACAATGAGCCATAGTTTTTTCAGTTTTTAGGTGATTATCTTAGGTAGGGTCTCATTTTTTGTGGGATGAGATGATGGTTTTATTGGCACTATTTTGGGGTGCATATTATTTTTTGATCGCTTGCTATTACACTTTTTGTGACGTAAGATAACAAAAAATGGCTTTTTTTACACCGTTATTATTTTTATTTTTTTACAGTGGTCACCTGAGGGGTTAGGTCATGTGATATTTTTATAGAGCCGGTCGATACGGACACGATGATACCTAATATGTATCCTTTATTTTTATTTATGTAGTTTTACACAATGATTTCATTTTTGAAGCAAAAAAAAATCATGTTTTAGTGTTTCCATAGTCTAAGAGCCATAGTTTTTTCAGTTTTGGGGCGATTATCTTGGGTAGGGTATGATTTTTACAGGATGAGATGACGGTTTGATTGGTACTATTTTGGCATACATGCAACTTTTTTAATCACTTTTATTACCTTTTTTGGGAAGTAAGATGGGCTAAATTTCAATTTTCTCATATTTTTTTATTTTTTTTTATGGCGTTTACCGTGCAGGAAAAGTAACATGACTGTTTTATAGATCAGGTTGTTACGGACACGGCAATACCTAATATGTGTAGTGTATTTTTATTGATTTTTTTATTCAGTGATAAATGTGTTTTTTTTATCTTTACTTTTTTCACTATTTTTTAACATTTTTTTGACCAAGACCCACTTGGCTCTTGAAGATCCAGTGGGTCTGATGTCTGTATAATACAGTACAGTACAGTACACTATATAGTGTATTGTACAATATTTTACTTACACCTTGTCTGAACAGATCTGTTCAGCACCATGGACAGCAGGATGCCTGAGAAGGCGTCCTGTTGCCATGGGAACCTTCCCCGTCTGTTCAGTTGTGGCCACAACTTTGCAGACGGGGAAGGTGAAGGAGGGGGGCTCCCTCCCTCTGTGACCCCATCCTGTCTGGGGGCTGCAAAGGCACAGCAGCCCCCAATAGGAGAGGGAGCTCCCTGACCCTGACAGTTAACCTTTTCCATACAGCGGTCCGTACCGACCGCGGTATGGAAAGGGTTAAACGGCTGACATCTGCACAGATGTCAGCCGTTAATACCAGAGTGTCAGCAATGTGCTGACACTCTGGTATAACCACTGGCCACCAATGAATTTTCAAGAGGAGACGGGTGGGGGATCGCGATCCCGCCTCCCGCACCGCCCGCAACCCCCCCTGCACCACCCGCCGGCATAAAATCATGCAGGGGTTCAGGGGGGGGGGGGTCGACATTTTGGGCATTTTAAAGTTTCTGATCCCCGCGATCAGAAACTGCAGAAACTGCATGTCTGAACTGACCTGCGGTTTGCAGCGATCGCCGATACGGGGGGTCACATGACCCCCCCTGGCGTTGTGACAGGATGCCGGCTGAATGATTAAGTCCTTAAGGGGTTAAAGAATTATAATATAAGAAGGCACGTAGTCATCATAAATTCATCAGCTTCATAAGCATATAAAAGCAGGAGGCAACAGACCAAGTACATTAACACAGGTCAGGACATTCTCGGTATTCTTAAAAAGTTATGAGAAGGAGCACATTACTTCTTGGAGTATATAATATGCAGCAAATATAAACAACTGAAAATCTCTACTATAATCTGAGTGGAGCAGTTTCTGCGGCATGTGCATGGATTTCTACAAGATCCATTTGAATAAGTTAAGAAGTATCTGAAATTTCTGTAACATGTTTGCCCCATGTGACTATTCCCTAACGCTCACCATTGGCATTAAAAAAAAAAAATCAGCAACCGCATGGATAACAAAAATCAGGACATTAAATAGGTTATCCCATGAATAATAGTTTAGTGCTTTCATTAAGAGAAACAAAATAAGAGTCTTGCAGGTCTGATACCTTTTAATGGCTAACAAACATAGAAGAAATGATGTTACATAGCAAGCTTTTGTTGGGCAGGATAACACAAAGTCACTTTCTAGTTTTGCAATTAAAAGGTTTGCATAGTGTGGTGCCATTTTGCTGCCCATGGTGGTTCTAGCGCATTGTAGAAATATGTCTTTGCCAAAATAAAAATAGTCTTGGGTGAGGATGAATTTAGTAAGTTGCAGCACAGACTCTGAGACAGTCCCATTAGCCTCTATGTACACTTAGCAATCAGTTAATACATAACCGTGTGGGATATTTGAATACAAGGATTACATATCCATGGCGGTCAAGATAGTGCCTTTAGGGAGGGGGCCTATGGTTGACAGTTTGTTCAATAAGTCAGTGGTGTCCCATAGACAGCTTGTTGTGTTCCACACCAATGGTTTGAGGTTGATCTCTGTCCATTCAGAAAAATTTTTAAGTGAGAGTTCCTACACCTAAAATGATCAGTCTCCCTAGTTTATGTATATTGGGAAGCATATAGTATACTCCGATTCTGGGATTCTCAGATACCAAATATAAGAGTTGTGTGGATCCTGCAGGAAAACCTTTGACAACCTTTATCAACTCCCTCAAATATTTTTTTAGTTAGGTCTTCCTCTATTCTGTTGTAGTACTATGGTCTGTAAGTTGTCGGTTTGCTTCTTTTGCATAGTCCAAAGTGTTTAAAAGGAATATAGCTCTACCTTTATCTTCAGCTTTTATGGTGATCTCTTTATTGTTTTTTTTTTTTTTTTTAAGGTTTGAATTGCCCTCCTTTCCTTCATGCTGATGTTTATTTTTTATGTTTGTCCAGAATTATAGACTGTATCACATTTTTAAAAGAGTCAGTGTACTGGTCCAAAATGGTATTGTGGCCAGGTGGAGGTGTTTTCTTGTTCACCAGTCTCAATTGTCTTTGGAAGACTTTCTCTTGTATCTTTGTCATGGAAGAACTCTTTTAGTCTTAATCAACTGAAATATTCCTCCATGCAAAGATGTTTGGTGGGACAGAATGTGAGTCCTATGAGGAACACCTTGAATATCAAATTAGTGGGTTTATATGATGATAGGTTAATGACACAGTTGATTTTACCAGGGTCCTGTTGGATGTTCTGCTCCATACTCTCAGCTTTGGCTTTTAGTCAATTGGTGTGTGACTTCATCGCCCTGCTTGAAGTCAAAGTCTGTTGAGTTTATTTTTCTTGTTGTCTATTATAGTTGTAGTGTTTTAGGATATGGTTTCATTTTTAGCACTAAATAATCTTTAAGTTCTTTCTTTAGTGTTTGTATCTCCATTTAAATATTTTTCATGGATCTGTAAAATACATGAATAAGGTGGTTCTGGAGCCTTTCAGAAGATCTGTAGCATAAGTGTTGTGCATAAGGAGTGTTGTAGGTGTGCAGTATAGGATTATTTAGGCACAATCCAATAAGTATATCTATTAGGTATTGCTTCTTGTGTGTAGTTAAAAAGCAAATGTTGCTGTCCAGTTATGTCAGTTTCTTCAGAAGATTCTTTATTTTCAACTGTGTACAGTACATTATGGTATCATCCATTTAGTCTAAAGGAAAAAATTGTAGTACCGTGTTAGCCAGTAGAAAACTAGCTTAGTGCTATCATTAAGAGAAACAAAATAATAGTCTTGCAGGAATAATACCTTCTAATGGCAATAAATAGAGGCATTGATGATACATAGCAAGCTAACAAAAATAGAAGCAAGCTTTTTGCCGAAGATACTGAAGGTCTCTCGAAAGTAACATCATTGCTTCTATTTTTGTTAGCCATAAAAATGTGTCACACCTGCAAGACTCTTAGGCTACTTTCACATCTGTGTTTTTCCTTTCCAGTATTGAGATCCTGAAATGATGATGTCAGTCAAGCCAAAAAGGCTACATATTGGTCCAGTCAAGACTCATGAAGTGTGTGTGGGGGGGGGGGGGGGGGGGGGTGGTAACAGCATGAGAATTCCACAGAGTGGCACTATGACATAGTGGTGAGGTGGAAGCAGCATGATGAGACCACAGAGTGGCCCAATAACAGAGTTTGGAGGTGGAAGTAGCATCAAGAGGCCACAGAGTGGCACAATGACAGAGTGTGGAGGTGGCGACAGCTAGAGATGTCCGCCGGTGCCATATTCTTTTACATTGTGAAGAACTTTGACCTATGACACATCCTTCAGGTGGTACAGGACAGCTAATTGAGATGTTTCAGCACAAATTGACAGTTGGTAACGTGGTGTGCAACAATGGTGCCAATCTGCTAAGTGTGCTGAAACAGGGCAAAATGACACACGTGCCATGCATGGCACACGTCCTGAACTTAGTTGTGCAGTGATTCGTTGCAAAATACCCTTGGGATCCAGGACGTCTTGGGGCAGGCCAGGAAATCTCTGGCCATTTCAGAAGTTCTTACATGGCCATTGCTCACCTTGCTGATTTTCAGCGGTGACACCACCTGCCCGTCAGACGTCTGATTTGTGACTGCCCGACTCGATGGAACTCCACCTTGTATATGCTTGATAGGCTGCTCCAGAAGAAACGTGCAGTTAACTACTACCTGTACAAATTCTGCGGCAGGACAGGTTATGGGGAGCTTGTTATTTTTTTTCACAGCACCAGTGGCTGCTCATGTGTGACACGTGCAGACTTCTGTGGCCATTTGATGAGATCACCAAACTAGTCAGTCACAGCCGGGGCGCCATCAGTGACATCGTACCTTACGCTTTCTTTTTGGAGCATGCATTGCGTCGTGTCATTGATCAAGCCGTTGAGGAGCAGAAAAGATGAGGAAGTCACAATGCTGTATGAGGTACCAGGGAGGCTACTCAGTCTGAGACAAGTCAAAAGAAGTCTGATGAGGAATCAGAGGAGGATGGTGTCGGGGCAGAGGAGGAGAAGGAGCAAGAAAAGCATGCCTTAAACTTTTCTGGGATTCTTGGTGTTGTCCGTGACTGGGGGGAGAAGACCGAGGACGACATTATACTGGACAATGAGTAGGAGCCAGGCCACTTCACTACTTCAAGTTTAGTGCAAATGGGGCCCTTCATGCTCCAGTGTTTGAAGAAGGACCCTCCTGTAAAAAGCATAAAGGGCAAGGACCAGTACTGAGTGGCAACGTACTTAGACCCCGGTACAAACAAAAAATGGCGGAAATGTTACCACCATCACAGAGGTCTGTTAGAATGCAGCACTTCCAGGCCTTGCTTCAAGAAATGCTGCATTCTGCTTTTGTGGGCGCTTGCAGAACAATTTCCACTCACAGAGAAACAGTTGCGGGTACCAATCCAACAGTGCATGCAAGAAGAGTGCGGTTTGAAGATGTGTTGGTCACTTCAGATATGAGATCATTCTTGCAGCGAACCCATCGACAGCTGCCCTCCGGATCCAGCCTCAGGGGACGCCTAGACCGACAGATGTCCGAATACATTGCGTTAATGGCCGATGTGGACGCTCTGAGAAGCAAGGAACCCCTTGACTACTGGGTGTGCTGGCTTTACCTGTGGCCAGAGCTGGCACAGTTTGCCATGGAACTCTTGACTTGTCCCTTGTCCAGTGTCCTGTCCGAAAGGACGTTTAGCGCAGCAGGGTGGATCATGACCGATAAGTGCACTCGCCTAGCTCACGATAGTGTGAACTACCTCACATTTCTAAAAATTAATAAGGCATGGATCTCGGAGGAATTCAACACCTGTGATGACCATATTTAATTGAATTTCCTCATGCCAGCCCGCACATAACCTACAACATCAAGAACAAAGAATGTTTTCTGTCTTATGTAAATAATGAGGCATAAAAGGCCTTATCTGTCCGTTGAATGCTTAATGTTTTGGGCCTCGGAGGAATTCAACACCTGTGACGATCACGTGTTTTAACTACTGACATTAGTGTTTTTTTCAAGAGGGGAGATTTCGTTAGCCATGTTTTTAATCCAATTTTTTTTTTTTTTGTTCTTTAAACATATGTATTTGACCTGTATTTGTACTGGCCTTCGGTAAAATTGAAATCCATTGACCGTCTAATATACCTCCAGCCACATAATCACTTGATCTTTTCTGTATGGTGAATGCATAATTTTGGGGCCTGTAAAAACACTGGCCTCCAGTAAAATTAATAATCAATGACCGTGTAATTTACCTCCACCCACATACTTACTAGTTATTTTCTGTACGGTGAATGCATAATTTTTGGGGCCTGTAGTCCACTGGCCTGCTGTAAAATTGATATCCAATAACCGTGTAATTTACCTCCAGCCACATACTTACTTGTTCTTGTCTTTTCTGCTGAATGCATAATTTTTTGGGCCTCTAGTCCACTGGTCTGCTGTAAAATATATATTCAATGACCATGTAATCTACCTCCAATCACATACTTACTTGTTCTTTTTTTTTTTACTGCTGAATGCATACTTTTTTGGGCCTGTAGTCTACTGGCCTGCTGTCAAATTGATATCCAATAACTGTGTAATCTACCTCCAGCCACATATTTACTTGATCTTTTTTTGTTCTGTGAATGAATAATTGTTGTGGCCTTGGAGGAATTCAACACCAGTGACTACCATGTGTTATCGAATTTCAACTATTATTGAACAAATTTCAAGAGGGGTTAGCCATGTTTTTATCCCCGGCCGATGTTCATCCATCACTGGCGGCAGCATTAGAAGGCCACAGAGTGGCACAATGACAGAGTGTGAAAGTGGAGGCAGCATTAGGAGGCCACAGAGTGACAAGGTGACATAGTTTGGAAGTGGCAGCAGTATCAGGAGGCCACAGAGTTGGAAGGTGACATAGTGTTTAGGTGGGTGGCAATACCAGTAACCGCTGAAAATGGTGGGTGTAAGAAGGAGCACTTGGCATCAGATGTGTGGCATCAGGCGGGTGGCAGAATAAGAATAGTAGCTGAGGCAGGTAGCCAAAAGAACATAGAATGTGTCGGCAGATAAGAACCATTTGGCCCATCTAGTCTGCCCAATATACTAAATATAATGAATAGCCCCTGGCCCTATCTTATATGAAGGATGGCCTTATGCCTATTCCATGCATGCTTAAACTCCTCCACTGTATTTGCAGCTACCACTTATGCAGGAAGGCTATTCCATGCATCCACTACTCTCTCAGTAAAGTAATACTTCCTGATATTACTTTTAAACCTTTGCCCCTCTAATTTAAAACTATGTCCTTTTGTAGCAGTTTTTCTTCTTTTAATTATTCTCTCCTCTTTTACCTTGTTGATTCCCTTTATGTATTTAAAAGTTTCTATCATATCCCCTCTGTCTCGTCTTTCTTCCAAGCTATACATGTTAAGGTCCTTTAATCTTTCCTGGTAAGTTTTATCCTGCAATCCATGAACCAGTTTAGTAGCCTTGCTCTGAACTCTCTCCAAAGTATCAATATCCTTTTGGAAATATGGTCTCCAGTACTAAGCGCAATACTCCAAATGAGGTCTCACTAGTGCTCTGTAGAGCGGCATGAGTACCTCCCTCTTTCTACTGGTAATTCCTCTCCCTATACACCCAAGCATTCTGCTAGCATTTCCTGCTGCTCTATGACATTGTCTGCCTACCTTTAAGTCTTCTGAAATAATGATCCCTAAACCCCTTTCCTCAGATACTGAGGTTAGGACTGTATCACTGATTTTATATTCTGCTCTTGGGTTTTTACGTCCTAGGTGCATTATCTTACACTTATTAACATTAAATATTAGTTGCCAGATTTTTGACCATTCCTCTAGTTTTCCTAAGTCCTTTTCCATTTGGTGTATCCCTCCAGGAACATCAACCCTGTTACAAATCTTTGTGTCATCAGCAAAAAGATGCACCTTACCATTAAGGCCTTCTGCAATTTCGCTGATAAAGATATTAAATAATATGGGTCCCAGAACAGATCCCTGAGGTACCCTACTGGTAACAAGACCTTGGTCTGAATATACTCCATTGACTACAACCCTCTGTTGCCTGTCCCTCAGCCACTGTCTAATCCATTCAACAATATGGGAGTCCAAGCCCAAAGACTGCACTTTATTGATAAGCCTTCTATGTGGGACAGTATCAAAAGCCTTACTAAAGTCTAGATAAGCAATGTCTACTGCACCTCCTCCATCTATTATTTTAGTCACCCAATCAAAAAAATCAATAAGATTAGTTTGACATGATCTCCCTGAAGTAAACCCATGCTGTTTTTCATCTTTCAATCCATGGGATTTTAGATGTTCCACAATCCTCTCCTTAAGTATGGTTTCCATTAATTTCCCCACTATTGATGTCAGGCTTACTGGCCTATAGTTGCTCGATTCCTCCCTACTACCTTTCTTGTGAATGGGCACAACATTTGCTAATTTCAAATCTTCTGGGACCACTCCTTTTGCCAGTGATTGCTTAAATAAATCTGTTAATGGTTTTGCTAGTTCACCGCTGAGCTATTTTAATAGCTTTGGGTGTATCCCATCAGGCACCTGTGACTTATTTGTATTAATTTTAGACAGTTGACTTAGAACCTCCTCATCTGTATAGACACATGCATCAAAAGATTCATTACTCTTCTTCCCTAACTGAGGTCCTTCTCCTTCATTTTCCTTGGTAAAAACTGAACAGAAGTATTCATTGAGGCAGTCAGCTAGTTCTTTATCTTCTTCCATATACCTTCCTTCTTTTGTTTTTAATTTGGTAATTCCTTGTTTTAGTTTCCTTTTTTCATTTATGTATCTGAAGAATGCCTTATCGTCTTTTTCCCTGACTGAGCTAATTTCTCTTCTGCCTGTGCTTTAGAAGCTCTTAGAACTTGTTTGGCCTCTCTCTGCCTAATCTTATAAATTTGCCTGTCATCCTCTTTTTTTTTTTTCATAATTTCTAAATGCTATCTTTTTGTTTTTAATTGTTTTGGCCACTTCTGCTGAGTACCACAGTGATCTCTTCCTTTTTTTGCTTTTACTGACAAGCCTAATGCAGTTTTCTGTTGCCTTCAATAGTGCCACCTTTAAGTAGTCCCATTTCTTCTGGACTTCAATGAAACAGTTCCAGTCTGATAGGGACTCGTATACCACTAATCTAATTTTAGAAAAGTCAGTCTTTCTAAAATCTAAAACTTTTGTTTTTGTGTGGTGTGACTCAGTCACTGTACTTATAGTAAACCACACTGACTGGTGATCACTAGATCCCATTCTTTCCCCTACAGTAATATCAGATACCAAATTCCCATTTGTAAATATTAAATCTAAAATGGCCTCCTTCCGGGTTAGCTCCTCCACTACTTGCTGTAGAGACAATCCCAGTAGGGTACATAGAATATCTGTACTCCTGGCAGAACTAGCTATTTTGGTTTTCCAGTTTACATCTGGAAGATTGAAGTCTCCCATAATTATAACTTCCCCCTTCAATGTCATTTTCACTATTTCCTCAACTAGTAGATCATCTAATTCTTTGACTTGGCTAGGTGGTCTATATATCACACCTACATGAGTTACCTTATGATTATCAAGCTGCAAGGTAACCCAAACTGACTCTAAATTGTTCTCGCTAACTTGTATCAAATTAGATTTTATGCTATCTTTCACATACAGGGCCACCCATCCCCCTTCTTGCCTTCTCAGTCTTTCCTGTATAGAGAGAACCCTGGTATTGATATATATCCCAGTCATTACTCCCCTTGAACCACGTCTCAGTAACAGCCACTACATCTATATTCTCAGATGCCATTATAGACTCAAGTTCATTGATCTTATTCCCTAGACTGCGAGCATTTGTAGACAAGACTCTGAGCTTGTCATTTCTTTTTTTTATTTTATTATATTTTTATTATAAGTTTCAAGTAGAACAATAGGTAACAGGGATACCAAGGTTTCGGCTCGCAGGCCATGTTGAAGTGATACAGTGAACATAGCAGATAGATGGTATATACAACCGTACAGCGCCATTTATGGTTCGGTACACAAATCAATCACTATCGTAATCTAGGGGGTATAGACTCAGTGAAGTACATATGAGATATAACAAACGAGAGAGGTCATCCTCAGGGCATTTAGGACTATAACAGAAGGACGAAAGGATGTCTTTCACACAAGAGCCCTATTGCATTGAGTGGCATTGCTAAATGGTTGCATATTTATATTCTATTTTAGTGATACTCCAGTAGGTCGCTCTGCGATTTAGGAGATCTATATTTAGACCACAAGGACCACTTTTTGAGGAAGGTTACATGGGTACGTGTTTCCCAGGATGACAATTCCTCAAACCTATGAATCTGATCAATTTTTTGAATCCATTGTTCTATAGGCGGGACTACTGGTTGTTGCCAATATTTCGGAAGCTGTAGCCGAGCAGCGAGTAGCATCTGTGAGAACACCAATGGAGGTTTTTCGTCCCCCTTGTTACAGGGAAAGGATAAAAGAGCAATTTGGGGAGAGGGAGAGATTGAGGTGCCACAGACTTTATTTACAACTGAGAAGACCTCGCCCCACCATTCCAGTATCAGGGGGCAGGTCCACCAGATGTGCAGGAAAGTTCCCTTCTCCTCAAGGCACCTCCAGCATCCGTCAGAAGCAGACCTGGTATATCTTGATGTTTTATCTGGCGTATTGTACCACCTGGTAAGGATTTTATATCCATTTTCCTGGATTCTGACACAGCGGGAGGCCCTGTGAGGGGAATCTAGCAGTTTGGGTAGGGATTCATAAGGAATTGTAATGTCTAGGTCTTGTTCCCATTGCGTCACAAAGGATGGTTTAGCTAGCATGGGGGGTAACCGCAGTTTACTGTAGACCTGTGAGACGAGTTTTTTGGGCGGTGAGCGTAGGGATATCTGGGATTCCAGCCATACTTGTGGACGAAGTAGGTCCCCAAATTTAACATGTTGTTTCAAGTAGGCTCTAATGTAAGTAACTGAGAAGAAATCCCGTGGATGAGGATTAAGTAAAGCATTGGTATTTGCTAAGTCCATCCACTCTCCAGTTGGGAGGGCAAGAGAGACCACAGGGGTAGCGGAAGACAGAAGCTCTAATGAGGTTGCGCTTCTCAGGGCAGGAGGGGCAGTGTGTAGGATATCAGATACAGTTAGCGTAGGAGAGGGGAATGGGATATGGCAATGTGTGGAAGAGGTCCACTTCCATATCTCAAGCGTGGCCTTAAGAATTAGGTAATGAGACATAAAACTCGGGAAAACCAGTTTATGACCTAGAAGAAGAGCTCTAGCTGATCTATTCAGGATGTCTAATTCTACCTGTACCGCTACTGAAGGAGGGGAAGGGCGTAACCATGCAATTGTACGTGAGAGGAGAATGGCCTTCCCATACAGCTCGGGACTTGGTAAGCTTATTCCCCCTGCGTGTCTGGGCTTGGTGAGAAGAGCAGATGATAATCTCGCTTTCCTTCCGTTCCAGATGAAGGATCGGAATTTTTGCATGATTGTGTCGTAATAATGCTTAGGGACAGGGATGGGAAGGACTTGCTGTAGATAAGTAAGTCGAGGGAGTATTATAGAGGATAGAAGGTTTTTGCGACCAAACCAGGACAATGTCGGGTTGGATCGGGCCAGATTGTCTATTGAATCAAAAAGTGATTTCTTTAAGGGGGTGTAGTTAAGAGAAAAAAGTTCAGCTACTTAAGAACTAATCTTTACCCCTAGGTATGTTATATTGGGAGAGGACCAATTAAATGGGGAGTCCAACATCAGTTGGTGTCTGGTTGCCCTTGATATGCCTGAACAGAGGACCAATGACTTGCTGGCGTTGATTTTGAAATCCGACAGGGTACTATATATGTTTAAATGAGTCTGAATTCGAGGTAAGGAGACCATCGGATTAACCGTCATTATCAGAACGTCATCTGCAAAGGCAGCTAACTTCTGTTCCCTGCCTCCCAAACATAGACCTACCACCTCCTGGTCCAATCTTATAGTGGCAAGAAATGGCTCGAGAGCCAGTATAAATAAGAGGGGTGATAGGGGGCAACCTTGGCTTGTCCCATTTCTAATGGAAAATGGGGAGGATAGGGTGCCATTGACTAGGACAGAGGCAGTTGCATATTTATACATTGAGAAGGTCGCTTGGACGAAAGGGTCAGGTATGCAGAATCTTAACAGAACGTGTTTTAGGTATGACCAGTTGATCCGGTCGAATGCTTTTTCCGCATCCGTACTAAGTAAAAGCAAGGGCTAAGAGATCCTTTAGGCGTGGCAGAGGGTATTGATCACCCTTGTGGTGTTATCTTTGCCCTCTCTGTTGCGGATAAAGCCAACCTGGTCACCATGAATTAACTGAGGGAGGAGGATAGCTAATCTGTTAGCTAACATCTTGGCCAGGAGTTTGAGGTCTATGTTTAGGAGGGAGATGGGTCTATAATTGGGGCATAATTTAGTGTCTTTCCCTTCTTTAGGAATAAGGGTGATGTTTGCCGCAGTCATATCTCTGGATAGGGGAGTACCCTGGAGAGTCAGGTTACAAACTTCTAGGAGGTGTGGGAACAGGAGTTTGTGAAATGTTTTGTAGTAAGCTAGCGGGAGACCATCGGGGCCCGGGCTCTTTCCTGGTGGCATTTGGTTCATTGCTTTTTTGAGTTCATTTAGAGAAAAGGGGGCTTCAAGAGCTAGCTTCTGTGATGGGGATACTTTAGGGAGTTTAGCGGCGTCTAGGAAGGATGACATTACAGAAGCATGAGTTTCCGAATCTACACTAGATGGGAGGTTATAGAGGTCATTGTAGTAGGAGCGAAAAAGTGCAGCAATCCGAGTCGATGAGAAAACTGGAGTCCCATCTTGTGAGGATAATTGATGGACGTAGTTTGCGGATCTCCTCCCTTTGATCCTATTCATGACAAATTTGGTGGCCCTATCTCCATGGGCGAAAAATTTGTGCTGAGAATTCATATAAAATTTAGCTGCCCTGGAAGTTAGGAGGGATCTGAGTTTGGCCCTATATCCTGACAACTCCTGAAATTGAGGGTCGGAGGGTTTAATTTTGTGTTGAGATTCAAGCCTCTGGATATTTTTTAACGCGTCATCAATTTCTTTTTCTCTAACTTTCTTCAAATGCGTGCCTATGCTAATGAAGTGACCCCTGATTACTGGCTTGTGAGCGTCCCATAGAGTATTTATCTGGCGTTCCGGGTTTTTATTCAGTGAAAAATACTCTGTGATATGTTTGGAAATCGCCTCAATTGAGTCCTGGTATCCCAGGAGGGACTCATTCAAACGCCAGTGGAAACACGACAGGGTTTCATGGGGAGCAAGGACTGTCATAAAAACTGGGGAATGGTCCGATAAGTGAATAGAACCTATAGATGACTCCTTACATAGATGTATGTGTTCCTTAGAAACAAACAGGTAATCTAATCTATGGTAGGAGCCATGCATAGAGGAATAGAACGTGAAATCTAAAGTATTGGGATGATGAGATCGCCACACATCTATCAGATGTAACTCCCATAGGAGGTTCCTAATTACTTTTAAGGATTTGTTAGAGTGGGATGATTTGTGGGAGGAAATATCCAGTTGTGGCAGTAATGCCACATTGAAGTCGCCCCCTGCAATTACTATGCCCTCCTTGAAGGATTCTATGATGGGGAAAATGTCCGAGAACCAGCGGGATTGACTTGAGTTAGGGGCATATAGGTTGATTAAAGTGTAGGTCTGCGACCCAATGGTGCCCTTGAGTAAGATGTACCTTCCCTCTGGGTCCAATATCTGACTAATAAACTTGAAAGGGATTTTCCTTTGTAGCCCTATGCTGACCCCACTAGATGCTGAGGAGTTACCCCCGCAATGATACCAGTTAGAATAGTGGGAGAAGCGCATGTCAGGATAGCGGTTGAAGCGAAAATGTGTCTCTTGTAGAAATATCACCCCAGCCCCGGCTTTTCTTAGAATGGCAAAGATTTGGCTCCGTTTTGATGGGGAGTGAAAACCCTTGACATTGTAAGAAGCTACCAATAGGTCAGCCATTGAGAAATGTGTATGTGGGATTACCTTGTAGCTGGTGAGACTTTCCCCAAGAGAGCATTTCAGGTTTGTGAAGGTCCGCTGCCTGGTGTATCATGGTATACGCTGAAGAAAGGAGGTCACTCCATGTCAGTGGTTGAGACAAATACCTTGGATGAGGGATAGGGGTAAAAATAGGAAAGGTAAACAGAACATAACAGATTAGACAAACAGTACATGAGTGAACAGACATAATGAGGTATGTCGTATAAATGGAGGGGTTCAAATGGTCTTTAGACCGGTTGGGAGACCGTATAACGCCCAGGTAAGGGCTATGTTTGGGCAAGGATGGGAAGAAAAAACTTTTCCTTTCAGGGAAAGGCAACATTGAATCACTATAATGACTAGACCCTGACTTGAATGTCTCAAAGCTAAAGGTTCTAAAAGACACCATTATCTGATACAATCAGGCCAGAGCCATAAGAGTCCCTCTAGTGTTCTTGAGAAAGGCTCCTTGGGGTAAGATGTTGGCCTCTTTTCTTGGAGCGGGAGGACTTCGGTGTTCGAAGGACTTCAAAGGGGACCACGCTGGGGATATCAGGCAGGATGCTTAGGTCCTGGAAGAGTTCCCAATTTTCGATCGGCATGGGGGTCACATTCAATAACTCATACACCGCTGCGAGATCTGTGAAAGATGAAACATTAACCCTTTTGCCTGCATATCAGAAGGTTAGTCCAAATGGGTAGGACCAGAGGTACAAAACTTTGTTGGACCGAAGCCAGTCTGTCAGGGGCTTGAGGGATCTACGTTTCTTCAGGGTCGATGGGGCCAAATCTTGGAATATCTCGACCCTGGAGTCCTCATAGGCCAAATCCAGGTGGTTGCGCGCTGAATCCAGAATAGCAGCCTTTACTTGAAAGTTAAGGAACCTGCAAATGATATCTCTGGGTGGTTCTGTGGGCTTTGGCTTGGGCCTAAGGGCTCTATGCGCTCGTTCTATAATGATTTCTTGCGGATGGTCAGGGCCCAATAGTGAGCCGCATATTTCTATGATGGCGGCTGTCACTTCACCAGGGGGGACCGATTCTGGCACACCTCTAAACCTCAGATTATTTCGGCGCCCCCTATTCTCTTGATCCTCCAGTGAGTTGTGGAGGTCATTCAGGTATGAGGCGCAGCGTCGGAAGGAATCAGATACCGATGCCTGATGATTGAGAATCGCCTCCAGGGACTCCACTCGCTCCCCCACAAGTCTCACCTCGTGCCTGCATGCAGATAGCTCTGCTAGGATCGGCTCCATTACTCTGTTCAGAGCAGGGTCAAGGTACTTTCTTGTAAGCGGGAGATCAGCAGTGGGATGGGAGCCTTCCGAATCGCTTTCCCCTTCCGACAGTGTAGATGCGCGCTTCAGGGCTTTGAGCTGTGGTGTCGGCGCCATCTTGGGTTCTCTGGAGGCGATCGTGGTGGCAGCCTTCTTGAGAAATTTCTCCATATCTCCGCCCGATGCTTGGTTCTTGGAGGGAGCAGGTGTGTCACCATGCTTTGCATTCCCGATCTTGACCATTTTCTGCTATAGTTAGCTGATTTTTGCTGGCGTTAGGGACGAGTCTCCTCACAGAGCAGAGAGCTATGCGACCATCTCCATCCGGCGCTAGCTCCGCCCCCCCAGCTTGTCATTTCTTGACCTTTGTGCTACTGGCCTCTTCTGGCATTGTTCCGGGGGGCAGTCAGACTGCTGGATTATCACTCTTTTGCCCCCCTTTCCTAGTTTAAATGCTTCTTAGCAAATACTTGGAACTGTTCACTGATGACATTCGTTCCCTTGAGAGAAAGATGCAAACCATCTTTCTTGTACAGTTCTCTTCCATTCCAACAAGAGCTAACATGAGACACAAAGCCAAACCCTTGGTTCAGACACCATTCACCAAGCCATACATTGAATTCCTAAATGTGCATCTTCCTGTCATGCTGAAGGTTATGCACAGGCAAAACTGCAGAGAATGAAACAGTTAATGCAACCTCCCGTATATTCTTTCCAAGTGTGTGAAAAGCTTCTTTCACATTTGAAACCTCATTGCAAGACAGATTGTTTGTCCCAAGATGGAGAATAACATCCACTTCCCTTTCCTGTTTTGCTTGCCTAACAATATTAAGGATCTGTCGTCTATCCCTGCTAGCGGTAGCACCAGGGAGACATCTCACAACACCATTCTCCTCAAACTTCACACCTCTTATGATGAAATCGCCCACCAACAGCTGCTTACTATCAATACTCACCTTCTCCTTTTTGTCTTTGGCTGCAGTCTTACATACTTTAGGCATGGGAGATGAATGTTTCTCACCCACTGTGCTTGTGCCATCCTCCATGTTGCTCTTGCACTCTGAAAGTGCTGCAAATGAATTATGGAGAGTCACAGACTGTGGGACATGCCTTCTATCCACAACTCTCAGTCTACCAGAACTTACAGTAACCCATCTTCCATTTCTCTTCTCTTCCGGTCTCTTTTGTCAAAGTGTTGGTGTGGCACCATGGATGATCTAGTCTGATGCATCAGGTATTGTTTGGTGGAAATCATGGCTGATCCACGCCTGATTCATCTTGACAAAGGTCAGTCTCTCCACATTTTGGGTGGACAGGCGAGTTCTTCTTGTGGTAAGTATGGCTCCCGCCTTTCTAAACACCTGCTCTGATGCCACACTGGCCGAGTAGGACAGCTTTTCCAGGGCAAACTCAGCCAGTTGTGGCCACAAATTCAGTTTGGCTGCCGGAGTCTTGCGAATCTTCAATAATGGCTGGCAGGGTGCGCTCCAAGTATGCAACTACCTGCTGGTTCAGGTTCTTCTCTACGTATAACTGCTGGTGAGTAGTTTCTTCACTATACTGTTAGATCAAATAAATAGAAAGGAAATTAAAACACCACAAAAAACTCTGTAATTTTCTCACTTCAGCACACAATGACTAATAAGTGGTGTTGATCAAGCACCAAAGTGCTCGTGTGCTCTGGCCGAACACATCAGTATTCTTGTGTGTTCTACTGAGAACAATGGAAGTCAATGTGAGAACCCCAGGCATCCCCTGCTCGGATGAGAAGAGGATGTCTGGTTCATAAAAATGTTAGAAATTGATGGGAAACCCATAAAAATGGTTTGAAATACCTGGATGCATCTTAGACTCCTATTAAGTACAAGTTACCAGGGCCGCCATCAGGGGGGTACAGCCGATACCCCAGTAAGGAACCCGGACCCCGGGGGGGAGGGGGGGGCGGCCAGTTCCAATTTTTTATATTTCTTTTTTTCCATTTGTCAGTGACTTAATTGCATCGCTAGAGGGGGGCAATTGATTATTTCTTGCCCGCCACCCCCCCCCCCACTGAATCCCATATACCTGGTATACCTGGCTGCATTCCCCTTTAAAAGGCTCTGACTCTCTGAGCCGCTGCGCAGAGGAACGCAGCTGCGCAGGTGACGTCAGAAGTTGCCCGCTGCCTCACGCCGCCTTCAGATTAGCGTGCCGCCTGCCTGCCACTGCCAGACAGTCAATTCTGGTTTGCAGGCTTGCAGCCAGGCGCGGCGGTGGGAACTTCTGTTCTGGGACTGGAAATAATTATGGAAGCCTGCCCAGCTGCCCTACTGCCCTCGCCCCACTTAGCCAGCCCAGGAAGGAGTCAGTGCCGGCTCCATGCTCCAGCCTCCACTCCATCACATGTTGGATGGACCCCAATGATTCATTAAGGTCCATTAGGTTACTTGTTTCCATAAGGGGCTGGGTGGGCTGGCAAGGGAGGGTTTAATAAACATAAGTGATAGAGGATCATGGCCCTGTAGGATAATCCAGAAAACAGCTTTGCATTTTATCCCCAAGCAAAGACCACACAACATACATGCCACATACTGAGCTGAGCTATTTCAAAGGCTCAAAATTATTTATTTTCATATTGATCCTTATGTTATCTACTTGGCTAGGCAGCTCTATGTTGTGTGGTCTTTGCTCGGGGTAAAATGCAAAGCTGTTTTCTGGATTATCCCACAGGGGCATGATCCTCCATCACTTATTGCTATTAAACCCTCCCTTGCCAGCCCACCCAACCCCATTTAGCTGCGTGTTCTGCTTTGAAAAAAATGTTTAGGCCATGAAGCGGTTAATTAAGTGTTGGAGGGGGTGGGAGGTGTTTTTGTGCATATTGTGTTTGGGATCCATTTAACAAGTTTGACCAGTTGGGTTTGAGAGTGGTTAAGTGTCATCCACAGATCCCCCATAAAAGTGTCATCCACAGATCCCCCATAAAAGTGTCATCCACAGATCCCCCATAAAAGTGTCATCCACAGATCCCCCATAAAAGTGTCATCCACAGATCCCCCATAACAGTGTGTCATCCACAGATCCCCCATTAACCGCTACAGGACCGTCGTACGCAGGATTGCGTCCTGGCGGCGGCCCTGCACTTCTGGGTGGAAGCATATACGTGTCCTCCCGCAATAGCCGAGATTTCCTGTGAACGCGCGCACACAGGCGTGCGTGTTCACAGGAACGGAAGGTAAGCGAGTGGATCTCCAGCCTGCCAGCGGCGATCGTTCGCTGGCAGGCTGGAGATGTGATTTTTTTTAACCCCTAACAGGTATATTAGACGCTGTTTTGATAACAGCGTCTAATATACCTGCTACCTGGTCCTCTGGTGGTCCCTTTTGCTTGGATAGACCACCAGAGGACACAAGTAGCTGTGTAAAGTACCACCAAACACCACTACACTACACTACACCCCCCCTGTCACTTATTAACCCTTTATGAGCCACTGATCACCCCTGATCACCCCATACAGACTCCCTGATCACCCCCCTGTCATTGATCACCCCCCTGTCATTGATGACCCCCCTGTAAGGCTCCATTCAGACGTCCGTATGATTTTTACGGATCCACGGATACATGGATCGGATCCGCAAAACACATACGGACGTCTGAATGGAGCCTTACAGGTGGGTGATCAATGACAAGGGGGTGATCACCCATATAGACTTCCTGATCACCCCCCTGTCATTGATCACCCCCCTGTAAGGCACCATTCAGACGTCCGTATGATTTTTACGGATCCACGGATACATGAATCGGATCCGCAAAACGCATACAGACGTCTGAATGGAGCCTTACAGGGGGGTGATCAATGACAATGGGGTGATCACCCATATAGACTTCCTGATCACCCCCCTGTCATTGATCACCCCCCTGTAAGGCTCCATTCAGACGTCCGTATGATTTTTACGGATCCACGGATACATGGATCGGATCCGCAAAACACATACGGACGTCTGAATGGAGCCTTACAGGGGGTGATCAATGACAAGGGGGTGATCACGCATATAGACTTCCTGATCACTTCCCTGTCATTGATCACCCCCCTGTCATTGATCACCCCCCTGTAAGGCTCCATTCAGACGTCCGTATGATTTTTACGGATCCACGGATACATGGATCGGATCCGCAAAACACATACGGACGTCTGAATGGAGCCTTACAGGTGGGTGATCAATGACAAGGGGGTGATCACCCATATAGACTTCCTGATCACCCCCCTGTCATTGATCACCTCCCTGTAAGGCTCCATTCAGACGTCCGTATGATTTTTACGGATCCACGGATACATGAATCGGATCCGCAAAACGCATACGGACGTCTGAATGGAGCCTTACAGGGGGGTGATCAATGACAGGGGGGTGATCACCTCATATACACTCCCTGATCACCCCCTGTCATTGATCACCCCCCTGTTATTGATCACCCCCCTGTAAGGCTCCATTCAGATGTCCGTATGATTTTTACGGATCCACGGATACATGGATCGGATCCGCAAAACACATACGGACGTCTGAATGGAGCCTTACAGGGGGGTGATCAATGACAGAGGGGTGATCACCCATATAGACTCCCTGATCACCCCCCTGTCATTGATCACCCCCTGTCATTGATCACCCCCCTGTAAGGCTCCATTCAGACGTCCGTATGTGTTTTGCGGATCCGATCCATGTATCCATGGATCCGTAAAAATCATACGGACGTCTGAATGGAGCCTTACAGGGGGGTGATCAATGACAGGGGGGTGATCAATGACAGGGGGGTGATCAGGGGGTCTATATGGGTGATCACCCTCCTGTCATTGATCACCCCCTGTCATTGATCACCTTCTGTAAGGCTCCATTCAGACATTTTTTTGGCCCAAGTTAGCGGAAATAGTTTTTTTTGTTAGTTTTTTCTTACAAAGTCTCATATTCCACTAACTTGTGTCAAAAATAAAATCTCACATGAACTCACCATACCCTTCACGCAATCCAAATGCATAACATTTTTTAGACATTTATATTCCAGACTTCTTCTCACGCTTTAGGGCCCCTAAAATGCCAGGGCAGTATAAATACCCCACATGTGACCCCATTTCGGAAAGAAGACACCCCAAGGTATTCCGTGAGGGGCATATTGAGTCCATGAAAGATTGACATTTTTGTCCTAAGTTAGCGGAAAATGAGACTTTGTGAGAAAAAAATAAAAATCAAAAAATAATTTCCGCTCACTTATGCCCCAAAAAAAAAAATTCTATGAACTCGTCATGCCCCTCATTGAATACCTTGGGGTGTCTTCTTTCCAAAGTGGGGTCACATGTGGGGTATTTATACTGCCCTGGCTTTTTAGGTGCCCTAAAGCGTGAGAAGAAGTCTGGGATCCAAATGTCTAAAAATGCCCTCCTAAAAGGAATTTTGGCCGCTTTGCGCATCTAGTCTGCAAAAAAGTGTCACACATGTGGTATCGCCGTACTCAGGAGAAGTTGGGGAATGTGTTTTGGGGTGTCATTTTACATATACCCATGCTGGGTGAGATAAATATTTTGGTCAAATGCCAACTTTGTTTAAAAAAATGGGAAAAGTTGTCTTTTGCCAAGCTATTTCTCTCACCCAGCATGGGTATATGTAAAATGACACCCCAAATTACATTCCCCAACTTCTCCCGAGTACGGCAATACCAGATGTGTGACACTTTTTTGCAGCCTAGGTGGGCAAAGGGGCCCACATTCCAAAGAGCACCTTTAGGATTTCACCGGTCATTTTTTACAGATTTTGATTGCAAACTTCTTCTCACACATTTGGGCCCCTAGAATGCCAGGGCAGTATAACTACCCCACAAGTGACCCCATTTTGGAAAGAAGACACCCCAAGGTATTTTGTGATGGGCATAGTGAGTTCATGGAAGTTTTTATTTTTTGTCACAAGTTAGTGGAATATGAGACTTTGTAAAAAAATAAAATAAAATCATCATTCTCTGCTAACTTGTCACAAAAAATAAAAAGTTCTATGAACTCACTATGCCCATCAGTGAATACCTTAGCGTGTCTACTTCCCGAAATGGGGTCATTTGTGGGGTGTTTGTACTGTCTGGGCATTGTAGAACCTCAGGAAACATGACAGGTGCTCAGAAAGTCAGAGCTGCTTCAAAAAGCGGAAATTCACATTTTTGTACCATAGTTTGTAAATGCTATAACTTTTACCCAAACCATTTTTTTTTTTACCCAAACATTTTTTTTTATCAAAGACATGTAGAACAATACATTTAGCGACAAATTTATATATGGATGTCGTTTTTTTTGCAAGATTTTACAACTGAAAGTGAAAAATGTCATTTTTTTGCAAAGAAATCGTTAAATTTTGATTAATAACAAAAAAAGTAAAAATGTCAGTAGCAATGAAATACCACCAAATGAAAGCTCTATTAGTGATAAGAAAAGGAGGTAAAATTCATTTGGGTGGTAAGTTGACCGAGCAATAAACGGTGAAAGTAGTGTAGTGCAGAAGTGTAAAAAGTGGCCTGGTCATTAAGGGGGTTTCAGCTAGCGGGGTTGAAGTGGTTAAAGTGTCATCCAAAGATCCCCCATAACAGTGCGCCTGCACACTGAGAAGAGAGAGAAAGGAGGGGAAAGAATCCACAAAAGCAAGCAGAGGACGGCACAGCAGACAACTGAATAGCTTCTTTTGTAAGTAAATTGCTTTATTATAAATGCAAGTTTTTTGTTGTTTTTTGTTATGTATGATGCATTTTGATAATAAATAAATGTAAATGTAGTGGTGCTATAATGTGGCATCCCTGCATACTGCAATACTCTTGTATTTTGATATCTAATTTATACATACTTATTTAGTTTTTTTCAGTAGTATGATTAAGTGGTGAAAATTATTAGTGCCCCCCACCTTTTTGACTGTGGTATCTTATGTGCCCCCCTATATATTGTTCCTAGAGTCGCTACTGACCTGACTGACTGATTGCAATTTGTACTCAATGCAGTCAATCCATTAGTCACACTCATACACACTGACATCATACACTTTCATGCAGCACCCGGTCATACCTCTGGGTCCGGCGGCTGCTGCCACTTTAAAACAGCAGTGGCTGCCACGGGGGAAGTCCGCTGCGCTGTGATGTTAATCGTTACCTGACCTCAGTAGCGCTGTGGCAGAGCTCGGAAGAGGAGCAAGGCAAGAGGATCAGTTTGCTGGCTACAGAGGAGTAGAGCGGCGCCTGGAAAGAAGAGCATGCCCTTCTGGGGGACATCTATTAACAGAGGGGCCTACCCAAACTTTATGGGGGCCCCATATATTTGTTGTAGCAGGCCCCTCTTTGCTGAGAGGGACCTACAATGACTATATGGGGGCAACTATTAACAAAGGGGCCTACACAAACTATGGGGCCCCTATGAAGTTTGGGTAGGCCTCTCTGTTAATAGTTGCCCCCATATAATTTTGGTAGAACCCTCTGTCAATAGTTGCCCCCATATAGTTTCAGTAGGACCCTCTGTTAATAGTTGCCCCAATATAGTTTGGGTAGGACCAGCCCTGTTAATAGTTGCACAAAGCGGGCACTATTACTGTGTTGGGCAATACACATGGGGATTTTGTAAAGAGATGGGCATTATTGTGCTGAAGAAAAGAGCCTAAAATGTTTATCTGATAGGTTTTTTTGAGACCCCCTGTGATTCGTTTAGAGAAGACATCTCCTGTGCGTCTTTAAACAAAACTATACTGTAATAATTTATACGGTCTGCAGAGCACTTGTTTACAGTGGTATATACCACTTTATGGTCACTGTATTGGGGGAATATTGGTCTTTGTATTAACATAGAACGTAATGACTTCATTAAGAAACTGACAGCAGTCAGCAGGTCACCCTCACTAACCGGATGGTACATAGTAATAGTGTGGGCAACCCTGATGCTAACAATATACAGGGAGTGCAGAATTATTAGGCAAGTTATATTTTTGAGGATTAATTTTATTATTGAACAACAACCATGTTCTCAATGAACCCAAAAAACTCATTAATATCAAAGCTGAATATTTTTGGAAGTAGTTTTTAGTTTGTTTTTAGTTTTAGCTATTTTAGGGGGATATCTGTGTGTGCAGGTGACTATTACTGTACATAATTATTAGGCAACTTAACAAAAAACAAATATATACCCATTTCAATTATTTATTTTTACCAGTGAAACCAATATAACATCTCAACATTCACAAATATACATTTCTGACATTCAAAAACAAAACAAAAACAAATCAGTGACCAATATAGCCACCTTTCTTTGCAAGGACACTCAAAAGCCTGCCATCCATGGATTCTGTCAGTGTTTTGATCTGTTCACCATCAACATTGCGTGCAGCAGCAACCACAGCCTCCCAGACACTGTTCAGAGAGGTGTACTGTTTTCCCTCCTTGTAAATCTCACATTTGATGATGGACCACAGGTTCTCAATGGGGTTCAGATCAGGTGAACAAGGAGGCCATGTCATTAGATTTTCTTCTTTTATACCCTTTCTTGCCAGCCACGTTGTGGAGTACTTGGACGCGTGTGATGGAGCATTGTCCTGCATGAAAATCATGTTTTTCTTACCTTGCAGACTTCTTCCTGTACCACTGCTTGAAGAAGGTGTCTTCCAGAAACTGGCAGTAGGACTGGGAGTTGAGCTTGACTCCATCCTCAACCCAAAAAGGCCCCACAAGCTCATCTTTGATGATACCAGCCCAAACCAGTACTCCACCTCCACCTTGCTGGCGTCTGAGTCGGACTGGAGCTCTCTGCCCTTTACCAATCCAGCCATCTGGCCCATCAAGACTCACTCTCATTTCATCAGTCCATAAAACCTTAGAAAAATCAGTCTTGAGATAGATTCTTGGCCCAGTCTTGACGTTTCAGCTTGTGTGTCTTGTTCAGTGGTGGTCGTCTTTCAGCCTTTCTTACCTTGGACATGTCTCTGAGTATTGCACACCTTGTGCTTTTGGGCACTCCAGTGATGTTGAAATATGGCCAAACTGGTGGCAAGTGGCATCTTGGCAGCTGCACGCTTGACTTTTCTCAGTTCATGGGCAGTTATTTTGCGCCTTGGTTTTTCCACACGCTTCTTGCGACCCTGTTGACTATTTTGAATGAAACACTTGATTGTTCGATGATCACGCTTCAGAAGCTTTGCAATTTTAAGAGTTCTGCATCCCTCTGCAAGATATCTCACTATTTTTGACTTTTCTGAGCCTGTCAAGTCCTTCTTTTGACCCATTTTGCCAAAGGAAAGGTAGTTGCCTAATAATTATGCACACCTGATATAGGGTGTTGATGCCATTAGACCACACCCCTTCTCATTACAGAGATGCACATCACCTAATATGCTTAATTGGTAGTAGGCTTTCAAGCCTATACAGCTTGGAGTAAGACAACATGCATAAAGAGGATGATGTGGTCAAAATACTCATTTGCCTAATAATTCTGCACGTAGTGTATAGGCTTCTGGGCTGGCAGGCACTCAAATAGATGGACTTACATTTACTGGTTTGTCTTGTAAAACATAGAGCATTTATTGGACATATATGTAATAACATAAAAACTTAAAACTATAATAGAATTGATAGTAGTTGTGAGTAACCACTCCGAGGGGTCACTGTAATGCTTTCAGTGATGAGTCCCCACTTGTGTGTGGTTTCTTCAAGCGCTCCTTTATAGTAAACTTGTGTAAGTTTTATTATTCATGTTCTATTGAATACACATGCATGTGCGTTTATCCAAAAGTTTTGCAATGTCAGCACATCTATATACGGTATATCCTTCACACCACCAATTTTACTCAAGCTCAGGTGTGAAGGATATATATAGATGTGCTGACATTGCAAAACTTTTGGATAAACGTGCATGCATGTTTATTCAATAGAACATGAATAATAAAACTGTCCAATATATTTTATAAGGCAAACCAGTTCATGTAAGTCCATCTATTTGAGTGCCAGCCAGAAGCCTATATATTACTACTGCAATTTTCACAAGACAATAGGGTGTGTGCGTCTGCTGGAGAGAGCACCTTTGCCGTGATTGTAGCTAAGGTTGAGCCACTGGCTCATTCTGATTCTAGCAATGCATTGGGCATTCTTAGATCTGAGTGCACTGGTATGCCCGCCTAGATGGTGTGTGGGTGTACCAGTGCACTCGGGGCTAGGGAACGCAAGAAGATCATTTACAAATTTGGATTGAGAGCAGTATCTCTGGAACAGCTCAATGGATTAAGGTTTTCAATGTTGTATTGCTAATCAGTGTCCTGTTTTGCTTTTCTAAATCTGGTCACCTTGTATATGGTAGATGTATATGGAGCTGTATGGGGGCGGGGCCTAACACTGAGCCTTTCTCATTTTTGAAGGTTTTATGTCACATTTTACAATGTATCAGCATAAGTCTGGTTCATTGAAGCGGAAGGAGAAGAGAGAAAGAGAACAGGAAGAAGAAAAACTTAGAAACAAAAATGTGTTGTTAAAGTTTTTCAAGAAGCATAAATCACCAGAGGAAGCTGCCACTGCAGAGTCTGTTGAGCTGTCT
Organism: Bufo gargarizans; assembly: GCF_014858855.1. Taxonomy (NCBI): domain Eukaryota; kingdom Metazoa; phylum Chordata; class Amphibia; order Anura; family Bufonidae; genus Bufo; species Bufo gargarizans. The sequence continues at coordinate 66,699,019 of NC_058088.1, forward strand.
GAGAAAGAAGTTCTTGTTGAACCAGAGGAGACTGCTTCTTGCAGCACATATTTTGTAACTGACACTGAAGGTCATACTGACACATACCCACAATAAGAAGATGAAACTCAGACTGAGCACATTTCTGGCCTTGTGGAAAATGAAGAAGAGCCTGATTGGAAGGATCCAGCAGTTTGGCCAGATGTGTTGACGGACAAACACAGAGAAAGTATTGTGATTTGTGGCTTAGATAAAGAACAACAACTACAGGAAATGATAAAAGGCATGGAAAAGGATTGGGAAGAATGTTTATTCAGTGAGTTTTTGCTCAGTGTGGGACTGGCTAAGGTGGAGCACCATAGAAACATAGAAACATAGAATGTGTCGGCAGATAAGAACCATTTGGCCCATCTAGTCTGCCCAATATACTAATTACTATGGATAGCCCCTGGCCCTATCTTATATGAAGGATGGCCTTATGCCTATCCCATGCATGCTTAAACTCCTTCACTGTATTTGCAGCTACCACTTCTGCAGGAAGGCTATTCCATGCATCCACTACTCTCTCAGTAAAGTAATACTTCCTGATATTACTTTTAAACCTTTGCCCCTCTAATTTAAAACTATGTCCTCTTGTAGCAGTTTTTCTTCTTTTAAATATTCTTTACTCTTTTACCTTGTTGATTCCCTTTATGTATTTAAAAGTTTCTATCATATCCCCTCTGTCTCGTCTGTCTTCCAAGCTATACATGTTAAGGTCCTTTAATCTTTCCTGGTAAGTTTTATCCTGCAATCCATGTACCAGTTTAGTAGCTCTTCTCTGAACTCTCTCCAAAGTATCAATATCCTTCTGGAGATATGGTCTCAAGTACTGCGCAAAATACTCCAAATGAGGTCTCACTAGTGCTCTGTAGAGTGGCATGAGCACCTCCCTCTTTCTACTAGTAATGCCTCTCCCTAGCATTTCCTGCTGCTCTATGACATTGTCTGCCTACCTTTAAGTCTTCTGAAATAATGACCCCTAAATCCCTTTCCTCAGATACTGAGGTTAGGACTGTATCACTGATTTTATATTCTGCTCTTGGGTTTTTACGCCCCAGGTACATTATCTTGCACTTATCCACATTAAATTTTAGTTGCCAGATTTTTGACCATTCCTCTAGTTTTCCTAAGTCCTTTTCCATTTGGTGTATCCCTCCAGGAACATCAACCCTGTTGCAAATCTTTGTGTCATCAGCAAAAAGACACACCTTACCATCGAGGCCTTCTGCAATTTCGCTGATAAAGATATTAAACAATATGGGTCCCAGAACAGATCCCTGAGGTACCCCACTGGTAACAAGACCATGGTCTGAATATACTCCATTGACTACAACCCTTTGTTGCCTGTCCCTCAGCCACTGCATAATCCATTCAACAATATGGGAGTCCAAGCCCAAAGACTGCAATTTATTGATAAGCCTTTTGTGTGGGACAGTATTGAAAGCCTTACTGAAGTCTAGATAAGCGATGTCTACTGCACCTCCACCATCTATTGTTTTAGTCACCCAATCAAAAAAATCAATAAGATTAGTTCGACATGATCTCCCTGAAGTAAACCTATGCTGTTTTTCATCTTTCAATCCATGGGATTTTAGATGTTCCAGAATCCTCTCCTTAAGTATGGTTTCCATTAATTTACCCAAGCTCGTTTTGTACTGTGTGACATGCCTTACATTCTCTTCTGACCATGGCAAAGCTACTAGTTTTCTTTGTCGGAAAGAGGGATTTAATCAGTCAAAAAACAAGTGGCATTTTCTGTACAATCGATTGCCAGAACATGAGAATTCCATCAATCACAAGCAACACTATTGGAGTTGGAGGAAGCTTCAAAAATCTATTGTAGGGCCATGGTTTGGACTCCCAATTGCAGAAAAGTTTGGACAATGAAACAAAACAAAATTCTGCTTTATTAGAACGACTTCTGGATGTTACCTTATTTCTTTATTTCTCTCTGATATGTGATGCCACACCAGATATATTTTACATAATGTAAATGTAATTGTTTTAAGGTATGTGCATAGAAATTCAGAGACTGAAAATTGGGTTATTCAAGAAAGGTTTATTGAGTTTTTTGATTTTCACCAAAAGACCGGCAAAGAGATAGCAGAAATGCTGTTATTGAGACTGGCTGAGCATGGAATAAATCTTGATGATTGCAGAGGTCAAGTATTTGACAATGGTGCAAATATGTCGGGGAAAAACAAAGGAGTTAAAGCACACATACAAAAGAAGTATTCAAAAGCTGTATTTTGCCCCTGTGCTTCCCATTCTTTAAACCTTGTTGGTGTACATGCTGCATTCTGCTACCCTGATGTGATTACGTTTTTTGGATGTGTCAATCGTTTATATGTTCTGTTTAGTAGAAGTCCACAAAGGTGGAAAATATTGAAGGATGAAATTGGAAGTTCACTGCATGCCTTGAGTGACACCAGATGGAGTGCTAGAGTGGAAGCTGTTCGCCCAGTTGCTTTAAGACTTCCAGTCATCATTCAATCCCTTGAAAAAGTAATTTCATCCCAAAGACTTTCAAGTGAGGCTCATTCTGAAGCGATGGGACTGAAAGATATATTTTTTTATCTTTTAAGGCTAGGATACTTGCAACATTCTGGTAAAAGTTCTGCAGAGTTTTGAAGAGAGGAACAATATTCTTCAAGCCAGATCTATTTCAATGGATATCAGAAGAGAAAATATTAAATCCCTTTCCCTGGAAATGCAGGCACTCCCTGATAGGTGGACAGATCAAGGCAAAACTTGTGGCAGAAGAAATGGGGATACCGAAGATCCTGAAAGCATCAAGGCGGCTGAATAGGTCAAGAAAGCAGCAGCCAGATGTATGTATTGAACCAGTAGAAGCTGAAATGGAATTCAAGATCAACGTTTTCTTTGTGGCACTTGATTCTATAATCAGTGAGTTGAACCAGTGGTTTAAATAACTGGAAAAGGTTTGCTGCCTGTTTACTCCCATTTTGAAATTAAGAACCCTTTCAGATGCGGAATTGGTAAGCTCCACAGAAAACCTGATCTCTTACTACTCTGACGATCTCTCAAGCTCTCTACTAGGCGAACTTTAGCATCTTCACAAGGTATATGATGCCACATTTACAAGAGGCTGAGCACCCCTCTTGACTTTTTGAACTCTATACATAAATTACAGCTTGAAGGAATATTTGGAGAAATATCTATTGCTGTCAGAATTTTCACCACAATTCCACTCTCTGTTGCTGAAGGAGAGAGAGCATTTAGCAAGCTATCTTTAATTAAAAACTATCTGCGGTCAACAATGAGTGAGCAACGTCTGAATAGTCTTGCAGTTCTCTCCATTAAGCATGCGCTTGCACATAAACTGAGTTTTAAGGATTTGATTGAAGACTTTGCAAGCCTAAAACTGAGGAGATGGTCAACTCACCATAGGTAAATATTTAACTAATTTATAGTATTTATATATATTTATAGATACTGTGTGAAATGTTTTGTTTGTGGTTTTATTTAAGCAATTAAAAAGTTCACAACTGGTTGGATCAAAAGGAACACTACATTTTGACCAAAGCATTAAACTAAAGGGCTCCTTTTTTTGTCCTAGATGATGGGGAAGATGGCTAGGGGAGGCATGAAAAAAAAAGATGTAGTTGGTGTAGGGTCCTTCTCAAAAGAGTACCTTGTGTAGGGTTGCCACTAGAGTTGAGCGAACACCTGGATGTTCGGGTTCGAGAAGTTCGGCCGAACATCCCGGAAATGTTCGGGTTCGGGATCCGAACCCGATCCGAACTTCGTCCCGAACCCGAACCCCATTGAAGTCAATGGGGACCCGAACTTTTCGGCACTAAAAAGGCTGTAAAACAGCCCAGGAAAGAGCTAGAGGGCTGCAAAAGGCAGCAACATGTAGGTAAATCCCCTGCAAACAAATGTGGATAGGGAAATGAATTAAAATAAAAATTAAATAAATAAAAATTAACCAAAATCAATTGGAGAGAGGTTCCATAGCAGAGAATCTGGCTTCCCGTCACCCACCACTGGAACAGTCCATTCTCAGATATTTAGGCCCCGGCACCCAGGCAGAGGAGAGAGGTCCCGTAACAGAGAATCTGTCTTCATGTCAGCAGAGAATTAGTCTGCATGTCATAGCAGAGAATGAGGCTTCACGTCAGCCACCACTGCAACAGTTCATTGGCATATATTTAGGCCCAGCACCCAGGCAGAGGAGGGAGGTCCCGTAACAGAGAATCTGTCTTCATGTCAGCAGAGAATTAGTCTGCATGTCATAGCAGAGAATGAGGCTTCACGTCAGCCACCACTGCAACAGTCCATTGGCATATATTTAGGCCCAGCACACACACAGGCAGAGGAGAGAGGTCCCGTAACAGAGAATCTGGCTTCATGTCAGCAGAGAATCAGTCTGCATGTCATAGCAGAGAATGAGGCTTCACGTCAGCCACCACTGCAACAGTCCATTGGCATATATTTAGGCCCAGCACACACACAGGCAGAGGAGAGAGGTCCCGTAACAGAGGATCTGGCTTCATGTCAGCAGAGAATCAGTCTGCATGTCATAGCAGAGAATCAGGCTTCACGTCAGCCACCACTGCAACAGTCCATTGTCATAAATTTAGGCCCAGCACCCAGGCAGAGGAGAGAGGTCCCGTAACAGACAATCTGGCTTCATGTCAGCAGAGAATTAGTCTGCATGTCATAGCAGAGAATGAGGCTTCACGTCAGCCACCACTGCAACAGTCCATTGGCATATATTTAGGCCTAGCACACAGGCAGAGGAGAGAGGTCCCGTAACAGACAATCTGGCTTCATGTCAGCAGAGAATCAGTCTGCATGTCATAGCAGAGAATGAGGCTTCACGTCACCCACCACTGCAACAGTCCATTGGCATATATTTAGGCCTAGCACACAGGCAGAGCAGAGAGGTCCCGTAACAGACAATCTGGCTTCATGACAGCAGAGAATCAGTCTGCATGTCATAGCAGAGAATGAGGCTTCACGTCACCCACCACTGCAACAGTCCATTGGCATATATTTAGGCCTAGCACACAGGCAGAGCAGAGAGGTCCCGTAACAGACGATCTGGCTTCATGTCAGCAGAGAATCAGTCTGCATGTCATAGCAGAGAATGAGGCTTCACGTCAGCCACCACTGCAACAGTCCATTGGCATATATTTAGGCCTAGCACACAGGCAGAGGAGAGAGGTCCCGTAACAGACAATCTGGCTTCATGTCAGCAGAGAATCAGTCTGCATGTCATAGCAGAGAATGAGGCTTCACGTCACCCACCACTGCAACAGTCCATTGGCATATATTTAGGCCCAGCACCCAGGCAGAGGAGGGAGGTCCCGTAACAGAGAATCTGTCTTCATGTCAGCAGAGAATTAGTCTGCATGTCATAGCAGAGAATGAGGCTTCACGTCACCCACCACTGCAACAGTCCATTGGCATATATTTAGGCCTAGCACACAGGCAGAGGAGAGGTTCATTCAACTTTGGGTAGCCTCGCAATATAATGGTAAAATGAAAATAAAAATAGGATTGAATGAGGAAGTGCCCTGGAGTCCAATAATATATGGTTATGGGGAGGTAGTTAATGTCTAATCTGGACAAGGGACGGACAGGTCCTGTGGGATCCATGCCTGGTTCATTTTTATGAACGTCAGCTTGTCCACATTGGCTGTAGACAGGCGGCTGCGTTTGTCTGTAATGACGCCCCCTGCCGTGCTGAATACACGTTCAGACAAAACGCTGGCTGCCGGGCAGGCCAGCACCTCCAAGGCATAAAAGGCTAGCTCTGGCCACGTGGACAATTTAGAGACCCAGAAGTTGAATGGGGCCGAACCATCAGTCAGTACGTGGAGGGGTGTGCACACGTACTGTTCCACCATGTTAGTGAAATGTTGCCTCCTGCTAACACGTTGCGTATCAGGTGGTGGTGCAGTTAGCTGTGGCGTGTTGACAAAAGTTTTCCACATCTCTGCCATGCTAACCCTGCCCTCAGAGGAGCTGGCCGTGACACAGCTGCCTTGGCGACCTCTTGCTCCTCCTCTGCCTTGGCCTTGGGCTTCCACTTGTTCCCCTGTGACATTTGGGAATGCTCTCAGTAGCGCGTCTACCAACGTGCGCTTGTACTCGCGCATCTTCCTATCACGCTCCAGTGCAGGAAGTAAGGTGGGCACATTGTCTTTGTAGCGTGGATCCAGCAGGGTGGCAACCCAGTAGTCCGCACAGGTTAAAATGTGGGCAACTCTGCTGTCGTTGCGCAGGCACTGCAGCATGTAGTCGCTCATGTGTGCCAGGCTGCCCAGGGGTAAGGACAAGCTGTCCTCTGTGGGAGGCGTATCGTCATCGTCCTGCCTTTCCCCCCAGCCACGCACCAGTGATGGACCCGAGCTGCGTTGGGTGCCACCCCGCTGTGACCATGCTTCATCCTCATCCTCCTCCACCTCCTCCTCATCCTCGTCCTCCTCGTCCTCCAGTAGTGGGCCCTGGCTGGCCACATTTGTACCTGGCCTCTGCTGTTGCCAAAAACCTCCCTCTGAGTCACTTCGAAGAGACTGGCCTGAAAGTGCTAAAAATGACCCCTCTTCCTCCTCCTCCTCCTCCTCCTCCTGGGCCACCTCCTCTTCCATCATCGCCCTAAGTGTTTTCTCAAGGAGACATAGAAGTGGTATTGTAACGCTGATAACGGTGTCATCGCCACTGGCCATGTTGGTGGAGTACTCGAAACAGCGCAACAGGGCACACAGGTCTCGCATGGAGGCCCAGTCATTGGTGGTGAAGTGGTGCTGTTCTGTAGTGCGACTGACCCGTGCCGTGCTGCAGCTGAAACTCCACTATGGCCTGCTGCTGCTCGCACAGTCTGTCCAGCATGTGCAAGGTGGAGTTCCACCTGGTGGGCACGTCGCATATGAGGCGGTGAGCGGGAAGGCCGAAGTTACGCTGTAGCGCAGACAGGCGAGCAGCAGCAGGATGTGAACGCCGGAAGCGCGAACAGACGGCCCGCACTTTATGCAGCAGCTCTGACATGTCGGGGTAGTTGTGAATGAACTTCTGCACCACCAAATTCAGCACATGCGCCAAGCAAGGGATGTGCGTCAAATTGGCTAGTCCCAGAGCTGCAACGAGATTTCGCCCATTATCACACACCACCAGGCCGGGCTTGAGGCTCACCGGCAGCAACCACTCGTCGGTCTGTTGTTCTATACCCCGCCACAACTCCTGTGCGGTGTGGGGCCTGTCCCCCAAACATATGAGTTTCAGAATGGCCTGCTGACGTTTACCCCGGGCTGTGCTGAAGTTGGTGGTGAAGGTGTGTGGCTGACTGGATGAGCAGGTGGAAGAAGAGGAGGAGGAAGCCGAGAAGGAGGAGGTGGCAACAGGAGGCAAAGAATGTTGCCCTGCGATCCTTGGCGGCGGAAGGACGTGCGCCAAACAGCTCTCCGCCTGGGGCCCAGCTGCCACTACATTTACCCAGTGTGCAGTTAGGGAGATATAGCGTCCCTGGCCGTGCTTACTGGTCCACGTATCTGTGGTTAGGTGGACCTTGCCACAGATGGCGTTGCGCAGTGCACACTTGATTTTATCGGATACTTGGTTGTGCAGGGAAGGCACGGCTCTCTTGGAGAAGTAGTGCCGGCTGGGAACAACATACTGTGGGACAGCAAGCGACATGAGCTGTTTGAAGCTGTCTGTGTCCACCAGCCTAAATGACAGCATTTCATAGGCCAGTAGTTTAGAAATGCTGGCATTCAGGGCCAGGGATCGAGGGTGGCTAGGTGGGAATTTACGCTTTCTATCAAATGTTTGTGAGATGGAGAGCTGAACGCTGGCGTGTGACATGGTTGAGACGCTTGGTGACGGAGGTGGTGGTGGTGGTGTTGGTGGTACATCCCCTGTTTGCTGGGCGGCAGGTGCCAACGTTCCTCCAGAGGCGGAGGAAGAGGCCGAGGCGGCAGCAGCAGAATAGGCCGAGGCGGCAGCAGCAGAAGAGGTAGCAGGGGGAGCCTGAGTGACTTCCTTGGTTTTAAGGTGTTTACTCCACTGCAGTTCATGCTTTGCATGCAGGTGCCTGGTCATGCAGGTTGTGCTCAGGTTCAGAACGTTAATGCCTCGCTTCAGGCTCTGATGGCACAGCGTGCAAACCACTCGGGTCTTGTCGTCAGCACATTGTTTGAAGAAGTGCCATGCCAGGGAACTCCTTGAAGCTGCCTTTGGGGTGCTCGGTCCCAGATGGCGGCGGTCAGTAGCAGGCGGAGTCTCTTGGCGGCGGGTGTTCTGCTTTTGCCCACTGCTCCCTCTTTTGCTACGCTGTTGGCTCGGTCTCACCACTGCCTCTTCCTCCGAACTGTGAAAGTCAGTGGCACGACCTTCATTCCATGTGGGGTCTAGGACCTCATCGTCCCCTGCATCGTCTTCCACCCAGTCTTGATCCCTGACCTCCTGTTCAGTCTGCACACTGCAGAAAGACGCAGCAGTTGGCACCTGTGTTTCGTCATCATCAGAGACATGCTGAGGTGGTATTCCCATGTCCTCATCATCAGGAAACATAAGTGGTTGTGCGTCAGTGCATTCTATGTCTTTCACCGCTGGGGAAGGGCTAGGTGGATGCCCTTGGGAAACCCTGCCAGCGGAGTCTTCAAACAGCATAAGAGACTGCTGCATAACTTGAGGCTGAGACAGTTTCCCTGGTATGCATGGGGGTGATGTGACAGACTGATGGGGTTGGTTTTCAGGCGCCATCTGTGCGCTTTCTGCAGAAGACTGGGTGGGAGATAATGTGAACGTGCTGGATCCACTGTCGGCCACCCAATTGACTAATGCCTGTACCTGCTCAGGCCTTACCATCCTTAGAACGGCATTGGGCCCCACCATATATCGCTGTAAATTCTGGCGGCTACTGGGACCTGAGGTAGTTGGTACACTAGGACGTGTGGATGTGGCAGAACGGCCACGTCCTCTCCCAGCACCAGAGGGTCCACTAACACCACCACGACCATGTCCACGTCCGCGTCCCTTACTAGATGTTTTTCTCATTGTTATGGTTCACCACAACAACAAATATATTATTTGGCCCAATGTATTGTATTCAAATTCAGCGGGATATAAATTTGAGGCCTAGTATTTAGGCGCTGGGTGACCGGTATGGATTTAGTGACAGAATTAGACTTGGAAATGCACAGAAGCGTGTGTGTGAAGTTATTCTGAATGACCCTATGTGCACCTTCAATATGATCTACCCTTTTAGGGATAGATTTCAAATAGCTCTGATATAGCAGAAACGACTAAATTATGAAATTGCTAAATTGGGAATTGTATTTCAACCCAGAACAAAAAATGTGCTTTGACGGACACTAAATAACTTTCCCAGCCACAACAGGACAGCGGTAACGAGAGATTTAGCGGGATATAAATTTGAGGCCTAGTATTTAGGCGCTGGGTGACAGGTATGGGTTTAGTGACAGAATTAGATTTGGAAATGCACAGTAGCAGGTGTGTGAAGTTATTCTGAATGACCCTATGTGCACCTTGAATATTATATACCCTTTTAGGGATAGATTTCAAATAGCTCTGATATAGCAGAAACCACTAAATTATGAAATTGCTAAATTGGGAATTGTATTTCAACCCAGAACAAGAAATGTGCTTGAACGGACACTAAATAACTCGCCCAGCTACAGCACTAGGGACAGATTTAGCGGGATATAAATTTGAGGCCTAGTATTTAGGCGCTGGGTGACAGGTATGGGTTTAGTGCCAGAATTAGACTTGGAAATACACAGTAGCGGGTGTGTGTGAAGTTATTCTGAATGACCCAATGTGCACCTTGAATATTATATACCCTTTTAGGGATAGATTTCAAATAGCTCTGATATAGCAGAAACCACTAAATTATGAAATTGCTAAATTGGGAATTGTATTTCAACCCAGAACAAGAAATGTGCTTGAACGGACACTAAATAACTCGCCCAGCTACAGCACTAAGGACAGATTTAGCGGGATATAAATTTGAGGCCTAGTATTTAGGCGCTGGGTGACAGGTATGGGTTTAGTGCCAGAATTAGACTTGGAAATACACAGTAGCGGGTGTGTGTGAAGTTATTCTGAATGACCCAATGTGCACCTTGAATATTATATACCCTTTTAGGGATAGATTTCAAATAGCTCTGATATAGCAGAAACCACTAAATTATGAAATTGCTAAATTGGGAATTGTATTTCAACCCAGAACAAGAAATGTGCTTGAACGGACACTAAATAACTCGCCCAGCTACAGCACTAAGGACAGATTTAGCGGGATATAAATTTGAGGCCTAGTATTTAGGCGCTGGGTGACAGGTATGGGTTTAGTGCCAGAATTAGACTTGGAAATACACAGTAGCGGGTGTGTGTGAAGTTATTCTGAATGACCCAATGTGCACCTTGAATATTATATACCCTTTTAGGGATAGATTTCAAATAGCTCTGATATAGCAGAAACCACTAAATTATGAAATTGCTAAATTGGGAATTGTATTTCAACCCAGAACAAGAAATGTGCTTGAACGGACATTAAATAACTCGCCCAGCTACAGCACTAAGGACAGATTTAGCGGGATATAAATTTGAGGCCTAGTATTTAGGCGCTGGGTGACAGGTATGGGTTTAGTGCCAGAATTAGACTTGGAAATACACAGTAGCGGGTGTGTGTGAAGTTATTCTGAATGACCCAATGTGCACCTTGAATATTATATACCCTTTTAGGGATAGATTTCAAATAGCTCTGATATAGCAGAAACCACTAAATTATGAAATTGCTAAATTGGGAATTGTATTTCAACCCAGAACAAGAAATGTGCTTGAACGGACACTAAATAACTCGCCCAGCTACAGCACTAGGGACAGATTTAGCTGGATATAAATTTGAGGCCTAGTATTTAGGCGCTGGGTGACAGGTATGGGTTTAGTGCCAGAATTAGACTTGGAAATACACAGTAGCGGGTGTGTGTGAAGTTATTCTGAATGACCCAATGTGCACCTTGAATATTATATACCCTTTTAGGGATAGATTTCAAATAGCTCTGATATAGCAGAAACCACTAAATTATTAAATTGCTAAATTGGGAATTGTATTTCAACCCAGAACAAGAAATGTGCTTGAACGGACACTAAATAACTCGCCCAGCTACAGCACTAAGGACAGATTTAGCGGGATATAAATTTGAGGCCTAGTATTTAGGCGCTGGGTGACCGGTATGGATTTAGTGACAGAATTAGACTGGGATATGGCCAAAAAATAAACAGACTATTGCTGGTTAAATGCACTTGGTGTGACAGCTTCACCCTGATGTAGGCTTTAGCCAAAACACAACCACACCATTGAGGGTTAAATGCACTTGGTGACAGGCGCAGCTTGCCCCTGATTTAGTATATGGCCAAAAAATGAACAGACTATTGCTGGTTAAATGCACTTGGTGTGACAGCTTCACCCTGATGTAGGCTTTAGCCAAAAAACAACCACACCATTGAGGGTTAAATGCACTTGGTGACAGGCGCAGCTTGCCCCTGATTTTGTATATGGCCAAAAAATGAACAGACTATTGCTGGTTAAATGCACTTGGTGTGACAGCTTCACCCTGATGTAGGCTTTAGCCAAAAAACAACCACACCATTGAGGGTTAAATGCACTTGGTCGCAGCTTGTGCTGGCGCACCACAAGACACAAAATGGCCGCCGATCACCCCAGAAAAATGTGACTGACAAACGGTCTGGGCAGCCTAAAAACAGTGAGCAATTGAGGATCAGCAGCTCAATGATCCACAGCTGCAGATCGATCAGTTAATCAAGTCCTTTGGAGGAGTTAATCTGCCTAATCTCGCCCTACTGTCGCAGCCGCAACCTCTCCCTACGCTAATCAGAGCAGAGTGACGGGCGGCGCTATGTGACTCCAGCTTAAATAGAGGCTGGGTCACATGGTGCTCTGGCCAATCACAGCCATGCCAATAGTAGGCATGGCTGTGATGGCCTCTTGGGGCAAGTAGTATGACGCTTGTTGATTGGCTGCTTTGCAGCCTTTCAAAAAGCGCCAAGAAAGCGTCACAAAAGCGCGAAGAAAGCGACGAACACCGAACCCGAACCCGGACTTTTACGAAAATGTCCGGGTTCGGGTCCGTGTCACGGACACCCCAAAATTCGGTACGAACCCGAACTATACAGTTCGAGTTCGCTCATCCCTAGTTGCCACCTTTTCTTCAAGCCAAACCTGAACAGAAGGGAGGGAGGGCCCCCTTCCAGGCCCCACCCATGTCCTGCCTCCAACCACGCCCATGTCCCACCCCCAGCCACACCCATGTCCCACCTCCACCCCTGGTCGCTGTCGCACCACGATCGTTACGCCCCTGATCCCGTCACTACAGAAATACAGCGCCTCATACCTCTTACATCCAGTGACGTCTCCTCTGATGTAGATGTTCTCTTTCCTCATCTTCTCCTTTCAAACCTTCAGACCAGACACCATTTTTCAGCCATTTCTCGTCTCTGCAGTTTGACAATAAAAATCTTAGTTTACTACTTTTCCATCATCCTCCCATCTTCTGGACAAATCATCCTACTACCCCCAATACTGTGCCGCTGTGCTCCCCAATACTATACTGCAGAAACAGATAAACCCCCTGATAATGGTAGTTCCACACAGAGCCCCCCATATAAAATACCCCTTCTTTGTGGCCTCAGTAGAAGCCCCCAAATAATGTGCCAGTAAGAAGTGCCCCCCATAGATGCCCCCATGTGTCAGTAAGAAGTGCCTCTTTTCTCCCGCCCAATATGTGCCAGTATAAGGTGCCTTTTCCCCCCCTTCCCTTATATGTGCCAGTATCAAGTGTCTCTTCCCCCCCTTCCCTTATATGTGCCAGTATCAAGTGCCTCATTTATCCCCCCCAATATGTGCCAGTATAAGGTGCCTCTTTCCCTCCCTTCCCTTATATGTGCCAGTATCAAGTGCCTCTCCCCCCCCCTTCCCTTATATGTGCCAGTATCAAGTGCCTCATTTATCCCCCCCCCCAATATGTGCCAGTATAAGGTGCCTCTTTCCCTCCCTTCCCCCCATATGTGGCAGTTTCAAGTCCCTCATTCTCCCCCCCCAATATGTGCCAGTATGAGGTGCCTCTTTCCCCCCCTTCCCCCATATGTGGCAGTTTCAAGTGCCTCATTCCCCCCCAATATGTGCCAGTATAAGGTTCCTCTTTCCACCCCTTCCCCTATATGTGCCAATTTCAAGTGCCTCTTTTCTCCTCCACCCCCAAATATGTGCCAGTATAAGGTGTCTCTCCCCCCCTTCCCCCATATGTGCCAGTTTCAAGTGCCTCATTTCTCCTCCTCCCCAATATGTGCCAGTATAAGGTGCCTCTTTCCACCCCTTCCCCCATATGTGCCAATTTCAGGTGCCTCTCTTCTCTAAAAAAAACAAAAAAAAACTTTTACTTACCGCCAACGATGCGATGCAGGCCTCTTCCCGGCCTGTGTACCGTGCTGTATGGCTCAGGCGGCGTGATGACATAATCGCGCCGCCTGCACCAGCCTCTGATAGGCTGCGGACCTTGTGCCTGCAGCCTATCAGAGGAACAGGGGAGGGAGACGCCTCTCCCTCGCCTGCCGCAGCACAGCCGTCTGTATCTCTGTCCTGAGGACGGCGATACAGATGACTATGGAGATGAGCGCTTCCACAATGGAAACGCTCATCTCCCTGTGCCCAGCCACCGCCGCCATCATTCACAGCTGATCCTGTGCCTGGGTCTGACAAAAGCATGTACCCGGGCACAGGATTGCAAACCCGGACTGTCCGGGTCATTCCCGTATGGGTGGCAACCCTAACCTTGTGTATTGTAGGAGTTTTGCTCATTTCTTAGATAATTCGTTAGGGGAGACATAACAAAGGGTAAAACAGTAAACCTTGTGCTTTTAAGGTGTTTTTTCTTAAATGTGCCAGGGGAAGATTGCTAGGGCAGATTAGAACAGGTAGTGTAGTTAGTGTTAGTGTAGGGTCCTGCTAAAAAGAGTCTACCTTGTCGTGGTAGCAGGCTTCATATTATTTGTGCAAAAAATAATTCCTTCCTGAAATCACTGATTATCACTTTTTACTGTCTTTGTAGTTGTAAAAAAATAATAAAATTAGGGACAGGGTCTTTGGGGGTGGAGGGGGGCTGGGAGGCGGAGTCAGGACAGATTCTAAAGGAGCAGGGTGGGGGGGGGGGCAGCCCAGGAGCCCCAACATTTCTGATGACAGCCCTGTGTACAACATACAATAAACAACCACACAAAGGACTATATGCCAAAAGCCAGGTATGTGCAAGCCATCAAAATATTCATGTGACAAATAAAAGCCAGCAGACCTTACAATGCAACTTTGTGCACTTTGAGACAGTCCAAACCAGCTCTCATCTGACTGAGAGCCAGTAAGCCTCAAAGTTACTTCAGATCTGTTGGATGGCTTAGGTGGACCTACGCCCCTAGATCAATATCATAAGTGAAACAAAAAGTTTTCTGATTGTCCTAACATAATATTCAATAACCTTTCTATACAGTTTTGTCATGTAAAAACTAATTTGCATAAACATGGGCATATGGGAAAGACATGCATATGAGCAGAATCTGCCTTTTTCTTAGCTGTCATAAGACTATGAAAACCAATAGATGGCGCTATTGAGTTATGAATAGTCTTCTGACAAGAATATTAGACTATGAGTCTTATGACAAGATTATTAGTGTAGAACTTTGCATGGAAAATTTGCCATGGAAATTTGCGACTAGAATATTCGCAATCTACACTGAGTTATTAGTCAGCTTTCCTAGTGTTATATATCTTCGCTGAGTTATTACCCAACTTCCCCAGTGTCATATTTTATCACTGAGTTATTACCCAGCTTTTCCAGTGTCAGATATATTCACTGAGCTATTACCCAACTTTCCCAATGTCAGATTTTATCACTAAGTTCTTACCCAGCTTTCCCAGTGTCAGTTATCATCCTAGTGTAGATCCCGAATATTCTAATCACACATTTTTATTGCAAATTCTCCATGCAAAAGGCTACACTAATAAGCTTGTCATAAGACTTATAGTCTAATATTCTTGTCAGAAGACTATGAAACCAATAGTTGGCGCTATTGAGTTGAGCTATTGTTTTTCATAGCTGAAAAACAAGGCAGATTCCTCTCATTTGCATGTCTTTCCCATATGACCATGTTTATGCAAATTAGTTTTTACATGACAAAACTGTATAGAAAAGTTATTGAATATTATGTTAGGACAACCAGAAAACTTTTTGTCTCCCTAATGATATTGATCTAGATGCGCAGGTCCACCCAAGTCATCCAACATATCTGAAGTAACTTTGAGGCTTACTGGTTCTCAGTCAGATGAGAGCTGGTTTGGAATGTCTCATAGTGCACAAGGTTGCCATTGTAAGGTATGCTGACTAAGCCTGTCATCTGTCTCATGGATGTATTGATGGCTTGCACATACCTGGCTTTTGGCATATAGCCTTTGTGTGGTTGTTAATTATATGTCGTAGATAATTGGAGTCCAAGATGCATCCAGCCATCCTCTTAATGCTGTTTCCAATCCATTTTGATGGGGTTTCCATCAATTTCTAACCTCTTTTTGTGGACCAGACACTTTCTCTTTTTCAGAGCAGGGAGTGCCTGGTTTGATGTTTGGGTCTCCTATTGACTTTCATTGTATTCGAGCACCTGAAGTATTTGGCCGAGCACTTGGATCTGCCGAGCATGCTCGCTCAACACTACTAATAAGCCCTTTTTTTTTTGTGCCACTAATACATGCCAAAAAGGGCTTTAGAATGGCAAATATATATTTTTTTCTTTTTCCACTAATACTCACCACAAAAGGCTTTACAACAGATAACTGCATCGCTGAGCGTCAAATATATTTTTTCTTTTTTCGCTAATACACACCACAAAAGGCTTTACAACAGATAACTGAACAGCTGAGCAGCAAATACTGTATATTTTTTTCTTTTTCCACTAATATATGCCACAAAAGGCTTAAGAACATATAACTGCACTGCTGAGTGGCAAATATATTTTTTTTCTTTTTCCGCTAACACACGCCACAAAAGGCTTTAGAACAGATAACTGCACCGCTGAGCGGCAAATATATTTTACTTTTTCCACTAATACATGGCAGAAAATGCTTTAGAACATACGGTATAACTGCTGTAATTTTAGCACCTCACCACACAACGACTAATAAACTTTTTTTTCCCCTACTAATACCAGCCAAAAACTGATTTAGAACATATAACTGCACTGCACAAGGGCAAATAAGATTTTGAAGTATTTCCTTGTAATAAACCCTGTTAATGCCTGTTTCATGGCATTATGGGTGATCCCGACTTCCCAGAGTTTCTTTCTCAATGTCTTCACGTGTGCAACAGCCATTTTAGGAAAAAATTTGATTTGTTGATAAGAATCGCGAGGATATTCGGCGAGAATCAAATTTTTCATAGTCAGCTTTGATTCGCTCTTCTCTAATGCTAACCCATATAGAAATCTAAGCCGCTTCAGAATTTTTTTTGGGTGAAGAGTTTAGTGAAATTTACTGCCAAACATGAATAGAAATAAAAAATCCTCATCCTTTTAAAATTTAACATCTGTAGGACATCAATTAGAAAATTGATTTAGCTGTGGACCTCAAATTGCAGTCCGCTATGCATGGGCACCGTCCGTGGGGAAGTCGCATGGGGATCGCAGACCCATTCAGTTGATTGGGTCCGCGATCCGTCCATTCTGCAAAAAGATAGAGCAAGTTCTATCTTTTTGCGGTGCGGAAGCACGGAATGGAACCCCAGAAAGCACTCCGTAGTGCTTCTGTAGTGTTCTGTTCTGTGCTTCCGTTCCACATCTCCGGATTTGCGGACCCATTGAAGTGAATGGATGCGGAATGCACACGGAACGGTGCCTGTGTATTGCGGATCCGCAAATGTGGCCTGCATTACTACAATGAGCAGAACGCGTTCGTTTGAATGAGCCCTTAGTAACAGAGACACAGAAGACTACTCACAGGAAATGGGGGCATGTCAGAGTTACATAGCTGAAATCCTGAGCCTGATAAAAAGAACTGCTTCTGCATTGCTTGTAAATTCTTAGAAGCCTCCTGCTTTTCTTTAAGTGTCATCTCATTTTTATCTGTTCTGTGAGTTTCAGAGCTGGAAACAAACATACTGGGAAGTTAGGGAAATTACGTCACAGCAGAACAGTGCTAGCATATTCCATTGAAGGGAAGCACCCCTTCTTTTGAGAGAAATCTATATAGCTATGCAGCTGAAGAGGGGACTAATTAGTAGGGATGAGCAAACCCGAACTGTATAGTTCGGGTTCGTACCGAATTTTGGGGTGTCCGTGACACGGACCCGAACCCGGACATTTTCGTAAAAGTCCGGGTTCGATGTTCGTCGCTTTCTTGGCGCTTTTTGAAAGGCTGCAAAGCAGCCAATCAACAAGCGTCATACTACTTGCCCCAAAAGGCCGTCACAGCCATGCCTACTATTGGCATGGCTGTGATTGGCCAGAGCACCATGTGACCCAGCCTCTATTTAAGCTGGAGTCACATAGCGCCGCCCGTCAGTCTGCTCTGATTAGCGTAGGGAGAGGTTGCAGCTGCGACAGTAGGGCGAGATTAGGCAGATTAACTCCTCCAAAAGACTCCATCCATTGATCGATCTGCAGCTGTGGATGATTGAACTGCTGCTATTGAATTGCTCACTGTTTTTAGGCTGCCCAGAGCGTTTTTCAGACACTTTTTTCTGGGGTGATCGGCGGCCATTTTGTGTCTTGTGTTGCGCCAGCACAAGCTGCCACCAAGTGCATTTAACCCTTAATGGTGTGGTTGTTTTTTGGCTAAAGCTTACATCAGGGTCAAGCTGTCACACCAAGTGCATTTAACCAGCAATAGTCTGTTTATTTTTTGGACATATACTACATCAGGGGCAAGCTGTCACCAAGTGCATTTAGCCCTCAATGGTGTGGTTGTTTTTTGGCTAAAGCCTACATCAGGGTCAAGCTGTCACACCAAGTGCATTTAACCAGCAATAGTCTGTTTATTTTTTGGCCATATACTACATCAGGGGCAAGCTGTCACCAAGTACATTTAACCCTCAATGGTGTGGTTGTTTTTTGGCTAAATCCTACATCAGGGTGAAGCTGTCACACCAAGTGCATTTAACCAGCAATAGTCTGTTTATTTTTTGGCCATATACTACATCAGGGGCAAGCTGCGCCTGTCACCAAGTGCATTTAACCCTCAGTAGTGTGGTTGGTCAAGCTGTCACACCAAGTGCATTTAACCAGCAATAGTCTGTTTATTTTTTGGCCATATACTACATCAGGGGCAAGCTGCGCCTGTCACCAAGTGCATTTAACCCTCAGTAGTGTGGTTGGTCAAGCTGTCACACCAAGTGCATTTAACCAGCAATAGTCTGTTTATTTTTTGGCAATATACTACATCAGGGGCAAGCTGCGCCTGTCACCAAGTGCATTTAACCCTCAGTAGTGTGGTTGGTCAAGCTGTCACACCAAGTGCATTCAACCATCAATAGTGTGGTTATTTTTTGGCCATATCCCATTTTAATTCTGTCAGTAAACGTATACCTGTCACCCAGCGCCTAAATACTAGGCCTCAAGTTTATATCCAGCTAAATCTGTCGTTACTGGTGTGGCTGGGCAAGTTATTTAGTGTCCGTCAAAGCACATTTTTTGTTCTGGGTTGAAATACAATTCCCAATTTAGCAATTTCCTAATTTAGTGGTTTCTGCTGTATCAGGCCTACTTTAAATACATCCCTAAAAGGGTATATCAGATTCAAGGGGCACATAGGGTCATTCTGAATAACTTCACACACACACTACTGTGCATTTCCAAGTCTAATTCTGTCAGTAAATCTATACCTGTCACCCAGCGCCTAAATACTAGGCCTCAAATTTATATCCAGCTAAATCTGTCGTTACTGCTGTACTGTTGTGGCTGGGCAAGTTATTTAATGTCCGTCAAATCACATTTTTTGTTCTGGGTTGAAATACAATTCCCAATTTAGCAATTTCCTAATTTAGTGGTTTCTGCTGTATCAGGCCTACTTTAAATACATCTAAAAGGGTATATCAGAATCAAGGTGCTGATAGGGTAATTCTCAATAACTTCACACACACGCTACTGTGCATATCCCAGTCTAATTCTGTCCGTAAAACGTATACCTGTCACCCAGCGCCTAAATACTAGGCCTCAAATTCATAGTCAGCTAAATCTGTGGTTACTGCTGTGCCTGTATTAGTGTAATACAGTACCTAAATAGATAGCCAGAGAGTGTTAGGTGTCTGTAAAAAAAGGCCTGAATTTGAATTCAATACATTGGGCCAAATAATATTTTTGTTGTTGTGGTGAACGATAACAATGAGAAAAACATCTAGTAAGGGACGCGGACGTGGACATGGTCGTGGTGGTGTTAGTGGACCCTCTGGTGCTGGGAGAGGACGTGGCCGTTCTGCCACATCCACACGTCCTAGTGTACCAACTACCTCAGGTCCCAGTAGCCGCCAGAATTTACAGCGATATATGGTGGGGCCCAATGCCGTTTTAAGGATGGTAAGGCCTGAGCAGGTACAGGCATTAGTCAATTGGGTGGCCGACAGTGGATCCAGCACGTTCACATTATCTCCCAACCAGTCTTCTGCAGAAAGCGCACAGATGGCGCCTGAAAACCAACCCCATCAGTCTGTCACATCACCCCCATGCATATCAGGGAAACTGTCTGAGCCTCAAGTTATGCAGCAGTCTCTTATGCTGTTTGAAGACTCTGCTGGCAGGGTTTCCCAAGGGCATCCACCTAGCCCTTCCCCAGCGGTGGAAGACATAGAATGCACTGACGCACAACCACTTATGTTTCCTGATGATGAGGACATGGGAATACCACCTCAGCAAGTCTCTGATGATGACGAAACACAGGTGCCAACTGCTGCGTCTTTCTGCAGTGTGCAGACTGAACAGGAGGTCAGGGATACAGACTGGGTGGAAGACGATGCAGGGGACGATGAGGTCCTAGACCCCACATGGAATGAAGGTCGTGCCACTGACTTTCACAGTTCGGAGGAAGAGGCAATGGTGAGACCGAGCCAACAGCGTAGCAAAAGAGGGAGCAGTGGGCAAAAGCAGAACACCCGCCGCCAAGAGACTCCGTCTGCTACTGACCGCCGCCATCTGGGACCGAGCACCCCAAAGGCAGCTTCAAGGAGTTCCCTGGCATGGCACTTCTTCAAACAATGTGCTGACGACAAGACCCGAGTGGTTTGCACGCTGTGCCATCAGAGCCTGAAGCGAGGCATTAACGTTCTGAACCTTAGCACAACCTGCATGACCAGGCACCTGCATGCAAAGCATGAACTGCAGTGGAGTAAACACCTTAAAAACAAGGAAGTCACTCAGGCTCCCCCTGCTACCTCTTCTGCTGCTGCCGCCTCGGCCTCTTCTGCTGCTGCCACCTCGGCCTCTTCCTCCGCCTCTGGAGGAAAGTTGGCACCTGCCGCCCAGCAAACAGGGGATGTACAACCAACACCACCACCACCTCCGTCACCAAGCATCTCAACCATGTCACACGGCAGCGTTCAGCTCTCCATCTCACAAACATTTGAGAGAAAGCGTAAATTCCCACCTAGCCACCCTCGATCCCTGGCCCTGAATGCCAGCATTTCTAAACTACTGGCCTATGAAATGCTGTCATTTAGGCTGGTGGACACAGACAGCTTCAAACAGCTCATGTCGCTTGCTGTCCCACAGTATGTTGTTCCTAGCCGGCAGTACTTCTCCAAGAGAGCCGTGCCTTCCCTGCACCACCAAGTATCTGATAAAATCAAGTGTGCACTCCGCAACGCCATCTGTGGCAAGGTCCACCTAACCACAGATACGTGGACCAGTAAGCACGGCCAGGGACGCTATATCTCCCCAACTGCACACTGGGTAAATGTAGTGGCAGCTGGGCTCCAGGCGGAGAGCTGATTGGCGCACGTCCTTCCGCCGCCAAGGATCGCAGGGCAAAATTCTTTGCCTCCTGTTGCCACCTCCTCCTACTCAGCTTCCTCCTCCTCTCCTTCCACCTGCTCATCCAGTCAGCCACACACCTTCACCACCAACTTCAGCACAGCCCGGGTTAAACGTCAGCAGGCCATTCTGAAACTCATATGTTTGGGGGACAGGCCCCACACCGCACAGGAGTTGTGGCGGGGTATAGAACAACAGACCGACTGAGTGGTTGCTGCCGGTGAGCCTCAAGCCCGGCCTGGTGGTGTGCGATAATGGGCGAAATCTCGTTGCAGCTCTGGGACTAGCCGGTTTGACGCACATCCCTTGCTTGGCGCATGTGATGAATTTGGTGGTGCAGAAGTTCATTCACAACTACCCCGACATGTCAGAGCTGCTGCATAAAGTGTGGGCCATCTGTTCGCGCTTCCGGCGTTCGCCTGTCTGCGCTACAGCGTAACTTCGGCCTTCCCGCTCACCGCCTCATATGCGACGTGCCCACCAGGTGGAACTCCACCTTGCACATGCTGGACAGACTGTGCGAGCAGCAGCAGGCCATAGTGGAGTTTCAGCTGCAGCACGCACGGGTCAGTCGCACTACGGAACAGCACCACCTCACCACCAATGACTGGGCCTCCATGCGAGACCTGTGTGCCCTGTTGCGCTGTTTCGAGTACTCCACCAACATGGCCAGTGGCGATGACGCCGTTATCAGCGTTACAATACCACTTCTATGTCTCCTTGAGAAAACACTTAGGGCGATGATGAAAGAGGAGGTTGCCCAGGAGGAGTAGGAGGAGGAAGAGGGGTCATTTTTAGCACTTGCAGGCCAGTCTCTTCGAAGTGACTCAGAGGGGGTTTTTTTACAACAGCAGAGGCCAGGTACAAATGTGGCCAGCCAGGGCCCACTACTGGAGGACGAGGATGAGGAGGAGGTGGAGGAGGATGAGGATGAAGCATGGTCACAGCAGGGTTGCACCCAACGCAGCTCGGGCCCATCACTGGTGCGTGGCTGGGGGGAAAGGCAGGACGATGACGATACGCCTCCCACAGAGGACAGCTTGTCCTTACCCCTGGGCAGCCTGGCACACATTAGCGACTACATGCTGCAGTGCCTGCGCAACGACAGCAGAGTTGCCCACATTTTAACGTGTGCGGACTACTGGGTTGCCACCCTGCTGGATCCACGGTACAAAGACAATGTGCCCACCTTACTTCCTGCACTGGAGCGTGATAGGAAGATGCGCGAGTACAAGCGCACGTTGGTAGACGCGCTACTGAGAGCATTCCCAAATGTCACAGGGGAACAAGTGGAAGCCCAAGGCCAAGGCAGAGGAGGAGCAAGAGGTCGCCAAGGCAGCTGTGTCACGGCCAGCTCCTCTGAGGGCAGGGTTAGCATGGCAGAGATGTGGAAAAGTTTTGTCAACACACCACAGCTAACTGCACCACCACCTGATACGCAACGTGTTAGCAGGAGGCAACATTTCACTAACATGGTGGAACAGTACGTATGCACACCCCTCCACGTACTGACTGATGGTTCGGCCCTATTCAACTTCTGGGTCTCTAAATTGTCCACGTGGCCAGAACTAGCCTTTTATGCCTTGGAGGTGCTGGCCTGCCCGGCGGCCATCGTTATGTCTGAACGTGTATTCAGCACGGCAGGGGGCGTCATTACAGACAAAAGCAGCCGCCTGTCTACAGCCAATGTGGACAAGCTGACGTTCATAAAAATGAACCAGGCATGGATCCCACAGGCCCTGTCCATCCCTTGTGCAGATTAGACATTAACTACCTCCTCTTAACCATATATTATTGTACTCCAGGGCACTTCCTCATTCAATCCTATTTTTATTTTCATTTTACCATTATATTGCGAGGCTACCCAAAGTTGAATGAACCTCTCCTCTGTCTGGGTGCCGGGGCCTAAATATATGCCAATGGACTGTTCCAATATTGGGTGACGTGAAGCCTGATTCTCTGCTATGATATGCAGACTAATACTCTGCTGACATGAAGCCAGATTGTCTGTTACGGGACCTCTCTCCTCTGCCTGGGTGCAGGGCCTAAATATATGACAATGGACTGTTGCAGTGGTGGCTGACATGAAGCCTGACTCTCTGCTATGACATGCAGACTAATTCTCTGCTGACATGAAGACAGATTCTCTGTTACGGGACCTCTCTCCTCTGCCTGTGTGCTGGGCCTAAATATATGCCAATGGACTGTTCCAATATTGGGTGACGTGAAGCCTGATTCTCTGCTATGACATGCAGACTGATTCTCTGCTGACATGAAGCCAGATCCTCTGTTACGGGACCTCTCTCCTCTGCCTGGGTGCTGGGCCTAAATATATGACAATGGACTGTTGCACTGGTGGCTGACGTGAAGCCTGATTCTCTGCTATGACATGCAAACTGATTCTCTGCTGACATGAAGACAGATTCTCTGTTACGGGACCTCTCTCCTCTGCCTGGGTGCCTGGGCCTAAATATATGCCAATGGACTGTTCCAATGTTGGATGACGTGAAGCCTGATTCTCTGCTATGACATGCAGACTGATTCTCTGCTGACATGAAGCCAGATTCTCTGTTACCGGACCTCTGTTCTCTGCCTGGGTGCTGGGCCTAAATATCTGACAATGGACTGTTGCAGTGGTGGCTGACATGAAGCCTGATTCTCTGCTATGACATGCAGACTAATTCTCTGCTGACATGAAGACAGATTCTCTGTTACGGGACCTCTCTCCTCTGCCTGTGTGCTGGGCCTAAATATATGACAATGGACTGTTGCATTGGTGGCTCTCGTGAAGCCTGATTCTCTGCTATGACATGCAGACTGATTCTCTGCTGACATGAAGCCAGATCCTCTGTTACTGGACCTCTCTCCTCTGCCTGGGTGCTGGGCCTAAATATATGCCAATGGACTGTTGCAGTGGTGGCTGACATGAAGCCTGATTCTCTGCTATGACATGCAGACTGATTCTCTGCTGACATGAAGCCAGATCCTCTGTAACGGGACCTCTCTCCTCTGCCTGGGTGCTGGGCCTAAATATATGCCAATGGACTGTTGCAGTGGTGGCTGATGTGAAGCCTGATTCTCTGCTATGACATGCAGACTGATTCTCTGCTGACATGAAGCCAGATCCTCTGTTACGGGACCTCTCTCCTCTGCCTGGGTGCTGGGCCTAAATATATGCCAATGGACTGTTGCAGTGGTGGCTGACGTGAAGCTTGATTCTCTGCTATGACATGCAGACTGATTCTCTGCTGAGATGAAGACAGATTCTCTGTTTCGGGACCTCTCTCCTCTGCTTGGGTACCGGGGCCTAAATATCTGAGAATGGACTGTTCCAGTGGTGGGTGACGTGAAGCCAGATTCTCTGCTATGGGACCTCTCTCCAATTGATATTGGTTAATTTTTATTTATTTTATTTTTATTTTAATACATTTCCCTATCCACATTTGTTTGGATTTACCTACATGTTGCTGCCTTTTGCAGCCCTCTAGCCCTTTCCTGGGCTGTTTTGCAGCCTTTTTAGTGCCAAAAAGTTCGGGTCCCCATTGACTTCAATGGGATTCGGGTTCGGGACGAAGTTCGGATCGGGTTCGGATCCCGAACCCGAACATTTCAGGGAAGTTCGGCCGAACTTCTCGAGCCCGAACATCCAGGTGTCCGCTCAACTCTACTAATTAGGCTTAAAAAGACATTAGTTAAGCCCAAAAAGACCTTCACATTTATGATTGTACAAAGAAGCACAGCCATTATGCAAACTTAAAAAAAAAAAAAAAAATACTTGTTACCTTTTAAGTTCTAAAAACTTTTGTTACACATATTACTGTATAATCCAAAATGAATGTTCCAAATTTGATCAATATTGCTTAAAAGCCAGTTTTAGGATTAATTCTTTAGTATGGCTATTCCATATATCTCTTTACTAATCTTAAAATACCAGCCAGATGAAGCCTTCACTCCGTCTATGCAGGGTTACTAATTCTAGGCTGCATACAATAAAATGGACAGGTTGCTCTTAGCAATCTCTAATGATGCCCAACTTTCTGAGACTAGAGAGCTAAAATGGAGATAGAGACTGATTTTACCAATAAGACATATTCTCACTCTCTTTATAACAATTTGAAACATTTGTATGTTTAAAGCTTTGAAAATACCCCTTTAACTTAAAAGAGGAAAATTGGCTTCTACCTCACTGGGATGTTATACCTACCTCTGGATCAACTTGCAGCATAACAGGTGGAACTTGATGGGTGATTGTCTTTTTTTGGCCTAATAAACTATTACTATGTGATGTTCACTCAAAAGAGACTAAGTTGGTGAATGTCGGTAAATAAGAATAACAATTGATTTTGCTTTTGAAGCAGCAGAGGGAAAGTAGTCACTCCAGATTTGAGGCAATTGTAATATAAATAGATTGTGTATGTAGAAAAGACTAGACAGAAGAAAAGATAGAGTACTGCAAAGAAGATTGTTAGAGGCAATGCCAGGTGCATAGGTTAATCAAGAATTCCACTATTGTAGAGTCAAATTTAATTAATGTTTGCTTTGAATTAGGTGTAGTATTGGCCTTGGCCAGGTTATTATGGTAAGGCATTTATGTAAAGTGGTTATTACTACACAGGATTAACACTGTGAAAATGTATTTTAGAATTTGAAATTTGGAACTTATTTATAGAATCATTTCAACTGATGAGACATAGTAAATAAATCTGTTTTTTGGAAATTATTTCGGTTTCAGTTATACATCTATAAAGTTTTTCCCCCAATCTAATGGTCACTTTACATTATCTATATCATCTGCGCTGCATACTGTGCATAGAACAGGGCATTCATAGTTGTGGTGGTATGTGGCCCATTAATATACTTGTACAATGTTAAATGTAGATCTTATAAAGGAAAGAGGTTCTTGGCAATAACCAAAGACAATTACCTTTCCCAACTGGTTCAGGACCTGACTGCAGGGATGAACAAACTGGACTTAGCACTAACCAATAGACCTGGCAGAGCAACAGAAGTGCAGGTTTGGGGGCACATGGAAACTATTGACCATAAAATAATAACCTTCCAATTGTCATTCAAAAGAGTGTTTTTACAGGGAGGTAGAAAAATATTGAACATCCAAAAAATTGACCAGCTAAGAGAGGCCATTGGCCTCACTAACTTGGACAATGTCCTCAAAAGTATAAATGCAGCCACAAAATGGGATATTCTTAAAACCATGCTAAAATCTATTTTTGAGCGGTACATACATTATGGGTATTAAAGAGTAAGGAGCAAAAAAACTAAAAAAAAATGAGGATAAATACAAAAGTAAAGAAAGCAATAAATGAAGCATTAAAGAACAACTGTAAGGGAAAAAAAATACAATATGTAAAAGACAAATAAAAACAGACAAACTAAAGAGAGATTCATTTGCCAAAGAGTAAAACTAACCCTAAAATGTTATTTAATTATATAAATGGTAAAAAGTATAAATCTGAAGGTGTTGGCCTTTTACGGAGTGATGACAGGGAATTGTTGAGACTGATGAGGAGAAATAAAAGCTATTAAATATTTTTTTCTCCAATGTATTCATGGAGGAAAATAAACTGTTAGATGAAATGCAGAATGTAAAAGTAAATTCCCCAGTAAAAGTGGCCTGTTTCAGCAGGAAGAATTACAGTGGTGTTGTAAAAAGATTAAAATAGACAAATCGCTGGAAACAGATGGCATACACCTCGTATCCTAAGATAATTAAGTGATGTGATAGACAGACCCTTATTTCTGATATTTAAGCATTCTATACTTACAGGGAGTGTTCCACAGGGTTGGCGCGTAGCAAATGTGGTGCCAATATTCAAAAAAGGTCTAACAATAGAGCACGGAAACTATAGGCCAGTAAGTTTAACTTACCGTTGTGTTCAAAATTATTCAACCCCCACTGAAATTGAGTGTTTTGGCCAGTTTGACATTGATTTTGATCATTTCAGTCATCTTGTTTACAATTAAATAAAAGAGGCACTTGTAAGTCAGACAAATATAACATAACATTTATAATGAAATAACCACAAATGTCTTTTCTGTGCTCACATCATTATCAGTTTTATTCAACCCCCAAGTGACATTCAATCTTAGTACTTAGTACAACATCCTTTTCCAGTTATAACAGCTTTTAAACGTGAAACATAGCTTGACACAAGTGTCTTGCAGCGATCTACAGGTATCTTCGCCCATTCTTCATTGGCAAAAGCCTCCAGTTCAGTCACATTCTTAGGCTTGTGCACTGCAACTGCTTTCTTTAAGTCCCACCAGAGGTTCTCAATTGGATTTAAGTCTGGTGACTGTGATGGCCACTTCAAAATGTCCCAGCCTTTAATCTGCAACCATGCTCTAGTGGACTTGGAGGTATGCTTGGGATCATTGTCCTGCATAAAGGTCCAACGTCTCCCAAGCCTCAGGTTTGTGACGGACTGCATCACATTTTCATCCAATATCTCCTGGTACTGAAGAGAATTCATGGTACCTTGCACACGCTGAAGCTTCCCTGTACCTGTAGAAGCAAAACAGCCCCAAAGCATGATTGACCCCCCCCCCCGCCATGCTTCACAATTAGGGATGAGCGAACTCGAACTGTATAGTTCGGGTTCGTACCGAATTTTGGGGTGTCCGTGACACGGACCCGAACCCGGACATTTTCGTAAAAGTCCGGGTTCGGGTTCGGTGTTCGTCGCTTTCTTGGCGCTTTTGTGACGCTTTCTTGGCGCTTTTTGAAAGGCTGCAAAGCAGCCAATCAACAAGCGTCATACTACTTGCCCCAAGAGGCCATCACAGCCATGCCTACTATTGGCATGGCTGTGATTGGCCAGAGCACCATGTGACCCAGCCTCTATTTAAGCTGGAGTCACATAGCGCCGCCCGTCACTCTGCTCTGATTAGCGTAGGGAGAGGTTGCGGCTGCGACAGTAGGGCGAGATTAGGCAGATTAACTCCTCCAAAGGACTTGATTAACTGATCGATCTGCAGCTGTGGATCATTGAGCTGCTGATCCTCAATTGCTCACTGTTTTTAGGCTGCCCAGACCGTTTGTCAGTCACATTTTTCTGGGGTGATCGGCGGCCATTTTGTGTCTTGTGGTGCGCCAGCACAAGCTGCGACCAAGTGCATTTAACCCTCAATGGTGTGGTTGTTTTTTGGCTAAAGCCTACATCAGGGTGAAGCTGTCACACCAAGTGCATTTAACCAGCAATAGTCTGTTCATTTTTTGGCCATATACAAAATCAGGGGCAAGCTGCGCCTGTCACCAAGTGCATTTAACCCTCAATGGTGTGGTTGTTTTTTGGCTAAAGCCTACATCAGGGTGAAGCTGTCACACCAAGTGCATTTAACCAGCAATAGTCTGTTCATTTTTTGGCCATATACAAAATCAGGGGCAAGCTGCGCCTGTCACCAAGTGCATTTAACCCTCAATGGTGTGGTTGTTTTTTGGCTAAAGCCTACATCAGGGTGAAGCTGTCACACCAAGTGCATTTAACCAGCAATAGTCTGTTCATTTTTTGGCCATATACAAAATCAGGGGCAAGCTGCGCCTGTCACCAAGTGCATTTAACCCTCAATGGTGTGGTTGTTTTTTGGCTAAAGCCTACATCAGGGTGAAGCTGTCACACCAAGTGCATTTAACCAGCAATAGTCTGTTCATTTTTTGGCCATATACTACATCAGGGGCAAGCTGCGCCCGTCACCAAGTGCATTTAACCAGCAATAGTGTGGTTATTTTTTGGCCATATCCCAGTCTAATTCTGTCACTAAATCCATACCGGTCACCCAGCGCCTAAATACTAGGCCTCAAATTTATATCCCGCTAAATCTCTCGTTACCGCTGTCCTGTTGTAGCTGGGAAAGTTATTTAGTGTCCGTCAAAGCACATTTTTTGTTCTGGGTTGAAGTACAATTCCCAATTTAGCAATTTCATAATTTAGTGGTTTCTGCTATATCAGAGCTATTTGAAATCTATCCCTAAAAGGGTATATAATATTCAAGGTGCACATTGGGTCATTCAGAATAACTTCACACACACCCGCTACTGTGTATTTCAAGTCTAATTCTGTCACTAAACCCATACCTGTCACCCAGCGCCTAAATACTAGGCCTCAAATTTATATCCTGCTAAATCTCTCGTTACCGCTGTCCTGTTGTAGCTGGGAAAGTTATTTAGTGTCCGTCAAAGCACATTTTTTGTTCTGGGTTGAAGTACAATTCCCAATTTAGCAATTTCATAATTTAGTGGTTTCTGCTATATCAGAGCTATTTGAAATCTATCCCTAAAAGGGTATATAATATTCAAGGTGCACATTGGGTCATTCAGAATAACTTCACACACACCCGCTACTGTGTATTTTCAAGTCTAATTCTGTCACTAAACCCATACCTGTCACCCAGCGCCTAAATACTAGGCCTCAAATTTATATCCTGCTAAATCTCTCGTTACCGCTGTCCTGTTGTAGCTGGGAAAGTTATTTAGTGTCCGTCAAAGCACATTTTTTGTTCTGGGTTGAAATACAATTCCCAATTTAGCAATTTCATAATTTAGTGGTTTCTGCTATATCAGAGCTATTTGAAATCTATCCCTAAAAGGGTAGATCATATTGAAGGTGCACATAGGGTCATTCAGAATAACTTCACACACACCCGCTACTGTGTATTTCCAAGTCTAATTCTGTCACTAAACCCATACCTGTCACCCAGCGCCTAAATACTAGGCCTCAAATTTATATCCCGCTAAATCTCTCGTTACCGCTGTCCTGTTGTAGCTGGGAAAGTTATTTAGTGTCCGTCAAAGCACATTTTTTGTTCTGGGTTGAAGTACAATTCCCAATTTAGCAATTTCATAATTTAGTGGTTTCTGCTATATCAGAGCTATTTGAAATCTATCCCTAAAAGGGTATATAATATTCAAGGTGCACATTGGGTCATTCAGAATAACTTCACACACACCCGCTACTGTGTATTTCCAAGTCTAATTCTGTCACTAAACCCATACCTGTCACCCAGCGCCTAAATACTAGGCCTCAAATTTATATCCTGCTAAATCTCTCGTTACCGCTGTACTGTTGTTGCTTGGAAAGATATTTAGTGTCCGTCAAAGCACATTTTTTGTTCTGGGTTGAAGTACAATTCCCAATTTAGCAATTTCATAATTTAGTGGTTTCTGCTATATCAGAGCTATTTGAAATCTATCCCTAAAAGGGTATATAATATTCAAGGTGCACATTGGGTCATTCAGAATAACTTCACACACACCCGCTACTGTGTATTTTCAAGTCTAATTCTGTCACTAAACCCATACCTGTCACCCAGCGCCTAAATACTAGGCCTCAAATTTATATCCTGCTAAATCTCTCGTTACCGCTGTACTGTTGTGCTGGGAAAGTTATTTAGTGTCCGTCAAAGCACATTTTTTGTTCTGGGTTGAAATACAATTCCCAATTTAGCAATTTCATAATTTAGTGGTTTCTGCTATATCAGAGCTATTTGAAATCTATCCCTAAAAGGGTATATAATATTCAAGGTGCACATTGGGTCATTCAGAATAACTTCACACACACCCGCTACTGTGTATTTCAAGTCTAATTCTGTCACTAAACCCATACCTGTCACCCAGCGCCTAAATACTAGGCCTCAAATTTATATCCTGCTAAATCTCTCGTTACCGCTGTACTGTTGTTGCTGGGAAAGATATTTAGTGTCCGTCAAAGCACATTTTTTGTTCTGGGTTGAAATACAATTCCCAATTTAGCAATTTCATAATTTAGTGGTTTCTGCTATATCAGAGCTATTTGAAATCTATCCCTAAAAGGGTATATAATATTCAAGGTGCACATTGGGTCATTCAGAATAACTTCACACACACCCGCTACTGTGTATTTCCAAGTCTAATTCTGTCACTAAACCCATACCTGTCACCCAGCGCCTAAATACTAGGCCTCAAATTTATATCCTGCTAAATCTCTCGTTACCGCTGTACTGTTGTTGCTGGGAAAGATATTTAGTGTCCGTCAAAGCACATTTTTTGTTCTGGGTTGAAATACAATTCCCAATTTAGCAATTTCATAATTTAGTGGTTTCTGCTATATCAGAGCTATTTGAAATCTATCCCTAAAAGGGTATATAATATTCAAGGTGCACATTGGGTCATTCAGAATAACTTCACACACACCCGCTACTGTGTATTTTCAAGTCTAATTCTGTCACTAAACCCATACCTGTCACCCAGCGCCTAAATACTAGGCCTCAAATTTATATCCTGCTAAATCTCTCGTTACCGCTGTCCTGTTGTAGCTGGGAAAGTTATTTAGTGTCCGTCAAAGCACATTTTTTGTTCTGGGTTGAAGTACAATTCCCAATTTAGCAATTTCATAATTTAGTGGTTTCTGCTATATCAGAGCTATTTGAAATCTATCCCTAAAAGGGTATATAATATTCAAGGTGCACATTGGGTCATTCAGAATAACTTCACACACACCCGCTACTGTGTATTTTCAAGTCTAATTCTGTCACTAAACCCATACCTGTCACCCAGCGCCTAAATACTAGGCCTCAAATTTATATCCTGCTAAATCTCTCGTTACCGCTGTCCTGTTGTAGCTGGGAAAGTTATTTAGTGTCCGTCAAAGCACATTTTTTGTTCTGGGTTGAAGTACAATTCCCAATTTAGCAATTTCATAATTTAGTGGTTTCTGCTATATCAGAGCTATTTGAAATCTATCCCTAAAAGGGTATATAATATTCAAGGTGCACATTGGGTCATTCAGAATAACTTCACACACACCCGCTACTGTGTATTTCCAAGTCTAATTCTGTCACTAAACCCATACCTGTCACCCAGCGCCTAAATACTAGGCCTCAAATTTATATCCTGCTAAATCTCTCGTTACCGCTGTCCTGTTGTGCTGGGAAAGTTATTTAGTGTCCGTCAAAGCACATTTTTTGTTCTGGGTTGAAAGTACAATTCCCAATTTAGCAATTTCATAATTTAGTGGTTTCTGCTATATCAGAGCTATTTGAAATCTATCCCTAAAAGGGTATATAATATTCAAGGTGCACATTGGGTCATTCAGAATAACTTCACACACACCCGCTACTGTGTATTTCCAAGTCTAATTCTGTCACTAAACCCATACCTGTCACCCAGCGCCTAAATACTAGGCCTCAAATTTATATCCTGCTAAATCTCTCGTTACCGCTGTACTGTTGTGCTGGGAAAGTTATTTAGTGTCCGTCAAAGCACATTTTTTGTTCTGGGTTGAAATACAATTCCCAATTTAGCAATTTCATAATTTAGTGGTTTCTGCTATATCAGAGCTATTTGAAATCTATCCCTAAAAGGGTATATAATATTCAAGGTGCACATTGGGTCATTCAGAATAACTTCACACACACCCGCTACTGTGTATTTCAAGTCTAATTCTGTCACTAAACCCATACCTGTCACCCAGCGCCTAAATACTAGGCCTCAAATTTATATCCTGCTAAATCTCTCGTTACCGCTGTACTGTTGTTGCTGGGAAAGATATTTAGTGTCCGTCAAAGCACATTTTTTGTTCTGGGTTGAAATACAATTCCCAATTTAGCAATTTCATAATTTAGTGGTTTCTGCTATATCAGAGCTATTTGAAATCTATCCCTAAAAGGGTATATAATATTCAAGGTGCACATTGGGTCATTCAGAATAACTTCACACACACCCGCTACTGTGTATTTCCAAGTCTAATTCTGTCACTAAACCCATACCTGTCACCCAGCGCCTAAATACTAGGCCTCAAATTTATATCCTGCTAAATCTCTCGTTACCGCTGTACTGTTGTGCTGGGAAAGTATTTAGTGTCCGTCAAAGCACATTTTTTGTTCTGGGTTGAAATACAATTCCCAATTTAGCAATTTCATAATTTAGTGGTTTCTGCTATATCAGAGCTATTTGAAATCTATCCCTAAAAGGGTATATAATATTCAAGGTGCACATTGGGTCATTCAGAATAACTTCACACACACCCGCTACTGTGTATTTCCAAGTCTAATTCTGTCACTAAACCCATACCTGTCACCCAGCGCCTAAATACTAGGCCTCAAATTTATATCCTGCTAAATCTCTCGTTACCGCTGTCCTGTTGTGCTGGGAAAGTTATTTAGTGTCCGTCAAAGCACATTTTTTGTTCTGGGTTGAAATACAATTCCCAATTTAGCAATTTCATAATTTAGTGGTTTCTGCTATATCAGAGCTATTTGAAATCTATCCCTAAAAGGGTATATAATATTCAAGGTGCACATTGGGTCATTCAGAATAACTTCACACACACCCGCTACTGTGTATTTCCAAGTCTAATTCTGTCACTAAACCCATACCTGTCACCCAGCGCCTAAATACTAGGCCTCAAATTTATATCCTGCTAAATCTCTCGTTACCGCTGTACTGTTGTTGCTGGGAAAGATATTTAGTGTCCGTCAAAGCACATTTTTTGTTCTGGGTTGAAATACAATTCCCAATTTAGCAATTTCATAATTTAGTGGTTTCTGCTATATCAGAGCTATTTGAAATCTATCCCTAAAAGGGTATATAATATTCAAGGTGCACATTGGGTCATTCAGAATAACTTCACACACACCCGCTACTGTGTATTTCCAAGTCTAATTCTGTCACTAAACCCATACCTGTCACCCAGCGCCTAAATACTAGGCCTCAAATTTATATCCTGCTAAATCTCTCGTTACCGCTGTCCTGTTGTAGCTGGGAAAGTTATTTAGTGTCCGTCAAAGCACATTTTTTGTTCTGGGTTGAAGTACAATTCCCAATTTAGCAATTTCATAATTTAGTGGTTTCTGCTATATCAGAGCTATTTGAAATCTATCCCTAAAAGGGTATATAATATTCAAGGTGCACATTGGGTCATTCAGAATAACTTCACACACACCCGCTACTGTGTATTTCAAGTCTAATTCTGTCACTAAACCCATACCTGTCACCCAGCGCCTAAATACTAGGCCTCAAATTTATATCCTGCTAAATCTCTCGTTACCGCTGTCCTGTTGTAGCTGGGAAAGTTATTTAGTGTCCGTCAAAGCACATTTTTTGTTCTGGGTTGAAATACAATTCCCAATTTAGCAATTTCATAATTTAGTGGTTTCTGCTATATCAGAGCTATTTGAAATCTATCCCTAAAAGGGTATATAATATTCAAGGTGCACATTGGGTCATTCAGAATAACTTCACACACACCCGCTACTGTGTATTTCCAAGTCTAATTCTGTCACTAAACCCATACCTGTCACCCAGCGCCTAAATACTAGGCCTCAAATTTATATCCCTGCTAAATCTCTCGTTACCGCTGTCCTGTTGTAGCTGGGAAAGTTATTTAGTGTCCGTCAAAGCACATTTTTTGTTCTGGGTTGAAAGTACAATTCCCAATTTAGCAATTTCATAATTTAGTGGTTTCTGCTATATCAGAGCTATTTGAAATCTATCCCTAAAAGGGTATATAATATTCAAGGTGCACATTGGGTCATTCAGAATAACTTCACACACACCCGCTACTGTGTATTTCCAAGTCTAATTCTGTCACTAAACCCATACCTGTCACCCAGCGCCTAAATACTAGGCCTCAAATTTATATCCTGCTAAATCTCTCGTTACCGCTGTACTGTTGTTGCTTGGAAAGATTTTTAGTGTCCGTCAAAGCACATTTTTTGTTCTGGGTTGAAGTACAATTCCCAATTTAGCAATTTCATAATTTAGTGGTTTCTGCTATATCAGAGCTATTTGAAATCTATCCCTAAAAGGGTATATAATATTCAAGGTGCACATTGGGTCATTCAGAATAACTTCACACACACCCGCTACTGTGTATTTCCAAGTCTAATTCTGTCACTAAACCCATACCTGTCACCCAGCGCCTAAATACTAGGCCTCAAATTTATATCCTGCTAAATCTCTCGTTACCGCTGTACTGTTGTTGCTGGGAAAGATATTTAGTGTCCGTCAAAGCACATTTTTTGTTCTGGGTTGAAATACAATTCCCAATTTAGCAATTTCATAATTTAGTGGTTTCTGCTATATCAGAGCTATTTGAAATCTATCCCTAAAAGGGTATATAATATTCAAGGTGCACATTGGGTCATTCAGAATAACTTCACACACACCCGCTACTGTGTATTTCAAGTCTAATTCTGTCACTAAACCCATACCTGTCACCCAGCGCCTAAATACTAGGCCTCAAATTTATATCCTGCTAAATCTCTCGTTACCGCTGTACTGTTGTTGCTGGGCAAGATATTTAGTGTCCGTCAAAGCACATTTTTTGTTCTGGGTTGAAATACAATTCCCAATTTAGCAATTTCATAATTTAGTGGTTTCTGCTATATCAGAGCTATTTGAAATCTATCCCTAAAAGGGTATATAATATTCAAGGTGCACATTGGGTCATTCAGAATAACTTCACACACACCCGCTACTGTGTATTTCCAAGTCTAATTCTGTCACTAAACCCATACCTGTCACCCAGCGCCTAAATACTAGGCCTCAAATTTATATCCTGCTAAATCTCTCGTTACCGCTGTACTGTTGTTGCTGGGAAAGATTATTTAGTGTCCGTCAAAGCACATTTTTTGTTCTGGGTTGAAATACAATTCCCAATTTAGCAATTTCATAATTTAGTGGTTTCTGCTATATCAGAGCTATTTGAAATCTATCCCTAAAAGGGTATATAATATTCAAGGTGCACATTGGGTCATTCAGAATAACTTCACACACACCCGCTACTGTGTATTTCCAAGTCTAATTCTGTCACTAAACCCATACCTGTCACCCAGCGCCTAAATACTAGGCCTCAAATTTATATCCTGCTAAATCTCTCGTTACCGCTGTACTGTTGTGCTGGGAAAGATATTTAGTGTCCGTCAAAGCACATTTTTTGTTCTGGGTTGAAATACAATTCCCAATTTAGCAATTTCATAATTTAGTGGTTTCTGCTATATCAGAGCTATTTGAAATCTATCCCTAAAAGGGTATATAATATTCAAGGTGCACATTGGGTCATTCAGAATAACTTCACACACACCCGCTACTGTGTATTTCCAAGTCTAATTCTGTCACTAAACCCATACCTGTCACCCAGCGCCTAAATACTAGGCCTCAAATTTATATCCTGCTAAATCTCTCGTTACCGCTGTACTGTTGTGCTGGGAAAGTTATTTAGTGTCCGTCAAAGCACATTTTTTGTTCTGGGTTGAAATACAATTCCCAATTTAGCAATTTCATAATTTAGTGGTTTCTGCTATATCAGAGCTATTTGAAATCTATCCCTAAAAGGGTATATAATATTCAAGGTGCACATTGGGTCATTCAGAATAACTTCACACACACCCGCTACTGTGTATTTCCAAGTCTAATTCTGTCACTAAACCCATACCTGTCACCCAGCGCCTAAATACTAGGCCTCAAATTTATATCCTGCTAAATCTCTCGTTACCGCTGTCCTGTTGTGCTGGGAAAGTATTTAGTGTCCGTCAAAGCACATTTTTTGTTCTGGGTTGAAATACAATTCCCAATTTAGCAATTTCATAATTTAGTGGTTTCTGCTATATCAGAGCTATTTGAAATCTATCCCTAAAAGGGTATATAATATTCAAGGTGCACATTGGGTCATTCAGAATAACTTCACACACACCCGCTACTGTGTATTTCCAAGTCTAATTCTGTCACTAAACCCATACCTGTCACCCAGCGCCTAAATACTAGGCCTCAAATTTATATCCTGCTAAATCTCTCGTTACCGCTGTCCTGTTGTGGCTGGGAAAGTTATTTAGTGTCCGTCAAAGCACATTTTTTGTTCTGGGTTGAAATACAATTCCCAATTTAGCAATTTCATAATTTAGTCGTTTCTGCTATATCAGAGCTATTTGAAATCTATCCCTAAAAGGGTAGATCATATTGAAGGTGCACATAGGGTCATTCAGAATAACTTCACACACACGCTTCTGTGCATTTCCAAGTCTAATTCTGTCACTAAATCCATACCGGTCACCCAGCGCCTAAATACTAGGCCTCAAATTTATATCCCGCTGAATTTGAATACAATACATTGGGCCAAATAATATATTTGTTGTTGTGGTGAACCATAACAATGAGAAAAACATCTAGTAAGGGACGCGGACGTGGACATGGTCGTGGTGGTGTTAGTGGACCCTCTGGTGCTGGGAGAGGACGTGGCCGTTCTGCCACATCCACACGTCCTAGTGTACCAACTACCTCAGGTCCCAGTAGCCGCCAGAATTTACAGCGATATATGGTGGGGCCCAATGCCGTTCTAAGGATGGTAAGGCCTGAGCAGGTACAGGCATTAGTCAATTGGGTGGCCGACAGTGGATCCAGCACGTTCACATTATCTCCCACCCAGTCTTCTGCAGAAAGCGCACAGATGGCGCCTGAAAACCAACCCCATCAGTCTGTCACATCACCCCCATGCATACCAGGGAAACTGTCTCAGCCTCAAGTTATGCAGCAGTCTCTTATGCTGTTTGAAGACTCCGCTGGCAGGGTTTCCCAAGGGCATCCACCTAGCCCTTCCCCAGCGGTGAAAGACATAGAATGCACTGACGCACAACCACTTATGTTTCCTGATGATGAGGACATGGGAATACCACCTCAGCATGTCTCTGATGATGACGAAACACAGGTGCCAACTGCTGCGTCTTTCTGCAGTGTGCAGACTGAACAGGAGGTCAGGGATCAAGACTGGGTGGAAGACGATGCAGGGGACGATGAGGTCCTAGACCCCACATGGAATGAAGGTCGTGCCACTGACTTTCACAGTTCGGAGGAAGAGGCAGTGGTGAGACCGAGCCAACAGCGTAGCAAAAGAGGGAGCAGTGGGCAAAAGCAGAACACCCGCCGCCAAGAGACTCCGCCTGCTACTGACCGCCGCCATCTGGGACCGAGCACCCCAAAGGCAGCTTCAAGGAGTTCCCTGGCATGGCACTTCTTCAAACAATGTGCTGACGACAAGACCCGAGTGGTTTGCACGCTGTGCCATCAGAGCCTGAAGCGAGGCATTAACGTTCTGAACCTGAGCACAACCTGCATGACCAGGCACCTGCATGCAAAGCATGAACTGCAGTGGAGTAAACACCTTAAAACCAAGGAAGTCACTCAGGCTCCCCCTGCTACCTCTTCTGCTGCTGCCGCCTCGGCCTATTCTGCTGCTGCCGCCTCGGCCTCTTCCTCCGCCTCTGGAGGAACGTTGGCACCTGCCGCCCAGCAAACAGGGGATGTACCACCAACACCACCACCACCACCTCCGTCACCAAGCGTCTCAACCATGTCACACGCCAGCGTTCAGCTCTCCATCTCACAAACATTTGATAGAAAGCGTAAATTCCCACCTAGCCACCCTCGATCCCTGGCCCTGAATGCCAGCATTTCTAAACTACTGGCCTATGAAATGCTGTCATTTAGGCTGGTGGACACAGACAGCTTCAAACAGCTCATGTCGCTTGCTGTCCCACAGTATGTTGTTCCCAGCCGGCACTACTTCTCCAAGAGAGCCGTGCCTTCCCTGCACAACCAAGTATCCGATAAAATCAAGTGTGCACTGCGCAACGCCATCTGTAGCAAGGTCCACCTAACCACAGATACGTGGACCAGTAAGCACGGCCAGGGACGCTATATCTCCCTAACTGCACACTGGGTAAATGTAGTGGCAGCTGGGCCCCAGGCGGAGAGCTGTTTGGCGCACGTCCTTCCGCCGCCAAGGATCGCAGGGCAACATTCTTTGCCTCCTGTTGCCACCTCCTCCTTCTCGGCTTCCTCCTCCTCTTCTTCCACCTGCTCATCCAGTCAGCCACACACCTTCACCACCAACTTCAGCACAGCCCGGGGTAAACGTCAGCAGGCCATTCTGAAACTCATATGTTTGGGGGACAGGCCCCACACCGCACAGGAGTTGTGGCGGGGTATTGAACAACAGACCGACGAGTGGTTGCTGCCGGTGAGCCTCAAGCCCGGCCTGGTGGTGTGTGATAATGGGCGAAATCTCGTTGCAGCTCTGGGACTAGCCAATTTGACGCACATCCCTTGCTTGGCGCATGTGCTGAATTTGGTGGTGCAGAAGTTCATTCACAACTACCCCGACATGTCAGAGCTGCTGCATAAAGTGCGGGCCGTCTGTTCGCGCTTCCGGCGTTCACATCCTGCCGCTGCTCGCCTGTCTGCGCTACAGCGTAACTTCGGCCTTCCCGCTCACCGCCTCATATGCGACGTGCCCACCAGGTGGAACTCCACCTTGCACATGCTGGACAGACTGTGCGAGCAGCAGCAGGCCATAGTGGAGTTTCAGCTGCAGCACGCACGGGTCAGTCGCACTACAGAACAGCACCACTTCACCACCAATGACTGGGCCTCCATGCGAGACCTGTGTGCCCTGTTGCGCTGTTTCGAGTACTCCACCAACATGGCCAGTGGCGATGACACCGTTATCAGCGTTACAATACCACTTCTATGTCTCCTTGAGAAAACACTTAGGGCGATGATGGAAGAGGAGGTGGCCCAGGAGGAGGAGGAGGAGGAGGAGGAAGAGGGGTCATTTTTAGCACTTTCAGGCCAGTCTCTTCGAAGTGACTCAGAGGGAGGTTTTTGGCAACAGCAGAGGCCAGGTACAAATGTGGCCAGCCAGGGCCCACTACTGGAGGACGAGGAGGACGAGGATGAGGAGGAGGTGGAGGAGGATGAGGATGAAGCATGGTCACAGCGGGGTGGCACCCAACGCAGCTCGGGTCCATCACTGGTGCGTGGCTGGGGGGAAAGGCAGGACGATGACGATACGCCTCCCACAGAGGACAGCTTGTCCTTACCCCTGGGCAGCCTGGCACACATGAGCGACTACATGCTGCAGTGCCTGCGCAACGACAGCAGAGTTGCCCACATTTTAACCTGTGCGGACTACTGGGTTGCCACCCTGCTGGATCCACGCTACAAAGACAATGTGCCCACCTTACTTCCTGCACTGGAGCGTGATAGGAAGATGCGCGAGTACAAGCGCACGTTGGTAGACGCGCTACTGAGAGCATTCCCAAATGTCACAGGGGAACAAGTGGAAGCCCAAGGCCAAGGCAGAGGAGGAGCAAGAGGTCGCCAAGGCAGCTGTGTCACGGCCAGCTCCTCTGAGGGCAGGGTTAGCATGGCAGAGATGTGGAAAACTTTTGTCAACACGCCACAGCTAACTGCACCACCACCTGATACGCAACGTGTTAGCAGGAGGCAACATTTCACTAACATGGTGGAACAGTACGTGTGCACACCCCTCCACGTACTGACTGATGGTTCGGCCCCATTCAACTTCTGGGTCTCTAAATTGTCCACGTGGCCAGAGCTAGCCTTTTATGCCTTGGAGGTGCTGGCCTGCCCGGCAGCCAGCGTTTTGTCTGAACGTGTATTCAGCACGGCAGGGGGCGTCATTACAGACAAACGCAGCCGCCTGTCTACAGCCAATGTGGACAAGCTGACGTTCATAAAAATGAACCAGGCATGGATCCCACAGGACCTGTCCGTCCCTTGTCCAGATTAGACATTAACTACCTCCCCATAACCATATATTATTGGACTCCAGGGCACTTCCTCATTCAATCCTATTTTTATTTTCATTTTACCATTATATTGCAAGGCTACCCAAAGTTGAATGAACCTCTCCTCTGCCTGTGTGCTAGGCCTAAATATATGCCAATGGATTGTTGCAGTGGTGGGTGACGTGAAGCCTGATTCTCTGCTATGACATGCAGACTGATTCTCTGGTGACATGAAGCCAGATCCTCTGTTACGGGACCTCTCTCCTCTGCCTGGGTGCTGGGCCTAAATTTATGAAAATGGACTGTTGCAGTGGTGGGTGACGTGAAGCCTCATTCTCTGCTATGACATGCAGACTGATTCTCTGCTGACATGAAGCCAGATTGTCTGTTACGGGACCTCTCTCCTCTGCCTGTGTGCTAGGCCTAAATATATGCCAATGGATTGTTGCAGTGGTGGCTGACGTGAAGCCTGATTCTCTGCTATGACATGCAGACTGATTCTCTGGTGACATGAAGCCAGATCCTCTGTTACGGGACCTCTCTCCTCTGCCTGGGTGCTGGGCCTAAATATATGAAAATGGACTGTTGCAGTGGTGGGTGACGTGAAGCCTGATTCTCTGCTATGACATGCAGACTGATTCTCTGGTGACATGAAGCCAGATCCTCTGTTACGGGACCTCTCTCCTCTGCCTGGGTGCTGGGCCTAAATTTATGAAAATGGACTGTTGCAGTGGTGGGTGACGTGAAGCCTCATTCTCTGCTATGACATGCAGACTGATTCTCTGCTGACATGAAGCCAGATTGTCTGTTACGGGACCTCTCTCCTCTGCCTGGGTGCTGGGCCTGAATTTATGACAATGGACTGTTGCAGTGGTGGCTGACGTGAAGCCTGATTCTCTGCTATGATATGAAGACTGATTCTCTGCTGACATGAAGCCAGATTGTCTGTTACGGGACCTCTCTCCTCTGCCTGGGTGCCGGAGCCTAAATATCTGAGAATGGACTGTTCCAGTGGTGGGTAACGGGAAGCCAGATTCTCTGCTATGATATGAAGACTGATTCTCTGCTGACATGAAGCCAGATTGTCTGTTACGGGACCTCTCTCCTCTGCCTGGGTGCTGGGCCTAAATTTATGAAAATGGACTATTACAGTGGTGGGTGACGTGAAGCCTGATTCTCTGCTATGACATGAAGACTGATTCTCTGCTGACATGAAGCCAGATTGTCTGTTACGGGACCTCTCTCCTCTGCCTGGGTGCCGGGGCCTAAATATCTGAGAATGGACTGTTCCAGTGGTGGGTGACGGGAAGCCAGATTCTCTGCTATGGAACCTCTCTCCAATTGATTTTGGTTAATTTTTATTTATTTAATTTTTATTTTAATTAATTTCCCTATCCACATTTGTTTGCAGGGGATTTACCTACATGTTGCTGCCTTTTGCAGCCCTCTAGCCCTTTCCTGGGCTGTTTTACAGCCGTTTTAGTGCCGAAAAGTTCGGGTCCCCATTGACTTCAATGGGGTTCGGGTTCGGGACGAAGTTCGGATCGGGTTCGGATCCCGAACCCGAACATTTCCGGGATGTTCGGCCGAACTTCTCGAACCCGAACATCCAGGTGTTCGCTCAACTCTATTCACAATAGGCAAGGTGTTCTTTTCTTCATAGGCCTTGTTCTTCCTCCTCCTCCATGGGCCCAAACAGTTCAAATTTTGTTTCATCAGTCCACAGAACACTATCCCAAAACTTTTTAGGTTTTTCCACATGACTTTTGGCATACTGCAGTCGACTCTTCTTATTCTTTGGAAACAGCAAGGGGGTGCGCCTGAGAGTTCTGGCATTTCCTGGGGCGGTCCGCATGTGAGCCAGTTTCTTTGCAGCACTTGATGGTTTTTGTGACTGCACTTGGGGACACTTTCAAAGTTTTCCCAATTTTTTGGACTGACTGACCTTCATTTCTTAAAGTAATGATGGCCATTTGTTTTTCTTTACTTAGCTGCTTTTTTCTTGCCATAATACAAATTCTAACAGTCTATTCAGTAGGACTATCAGCTGTGTATCCACCTGACTTCTCCACATCACAACTGATGGTCCCAACTCCATTTATAAGGCAAGAAATCCCACTTATTAAACCTGACAGGGCACACCTATGAAGTGAAAAACATTTCAGGTGACTACCTCTTGAAGCTCATCAAGAGAATGCCAAGAGTATGCAAAGCAGCAATCAAAGCAAAAGGTGGCTACTTTGAAAAACCTAGAATATGACATATTTTCAGTTGTTTCACACTTTTTTGTTATGTATATAATTCCACATGTGTTAATTCATAGTTTTGAGGCCTTCAGTGTAAAACTACAATTTTCATAGTCATGAAAATAAAGAAAACTCTTTGAATTAGAAGGTGTGTCCAAACTTTTGGTCTGTACTGTAGGTAAAGGCCTGCTGGTGCGATGACTGTATTAAAAATTTTATGCAAGGGCCTGCTGGTGAGCTTACCCTGTAAGAATTTTTTGGGGTGGGCCTATAGGTAAGCTAATCCTGTAAAAGATTTTAGGTCAGGCCTATAGGTGAGCTGAACCTGTAAAAGATTTTAGGTGCAGGCCTGCTGGCGAGCTGACCCTGTAAAAGATTGTAGGTGAAGGCCTGCTGGTTAGCTGACCCTGTAAAAAATTATATTTGAGGGCCTGCCGGTGAGATGACCCTCTAAAACAGGCATCCTCCAACTGCGGCCCTCCAGCTGTTGCAAAACTACAACTCCCAGCATGCCCGAACAGCCTACAGGTATCAGCCTACAGCAGGGCATTGTTGGGTTTGTATTTTTACAACAGCTGGAGGGCCGCAGTTTGAGGATGCCTGCTCTAAAAGGTTGTAGGTGAGGGACTGCAGGTGAGCTGATCCTCTAAATTATTATATGTGGGGGGCCTTCAGGTAAGCTGACCCTGTTTGTCAGTCTGTGTAGGAGCTCTGCTCCCTGGCTGTATGTAAAAGTCTGTGTGAGCCACCCCGGCGTGTTGGTGTTTTCCCTCTCCCACCTGGTGTATGTTGTTATAATGTGGGCCTTGTTTGGAGGTTATTGTGTTGTGGTGTGTTTCTTCCGAAAGGGGGTTGCTTTCCCGGAGGGGTTCAAGCAAACATCTAGACAGTGCGTTTCCGGTCCATCTCATCGTAGGCAGGTAAGTTCTGGTAACCTAGGTTGTCTGTTGCCTTTTGTTACTTACCTGTCGTTTGGCTGTGAACTCTGTCTAGTTGGTGGCCAGCTACTGGGATTCTGGAGACACCATGCATCCATTGTGTAGGATGAATGGGTGGTCTCTGCCCTGTCTTCAGGCTTAGGGCAAGCAGGAATACCTAGGGTTCTACGTTGGTGAGCATGAGCCCCCTTATCTTCTGAGGCGGCTCATGCATTAGGAGTTTAGGGAGATCTTCAGGGTCACGTTAGGAGGTGACCTGCTCCCTGTTCCCTGCTATCCAGCATAGCAGCGACTGATATTATACGGTGGGGGATTTCTCCCACTCCCCGCCGTGACACTCGCCCTGTAAAATATTATATGCAAGAGCCTGCTGGTGAGCTGACCCTCTAAAAAATTATATTAAAAAACTTCTACTGGGGAGGAGGGGGGGGGGAGCAGTTTAACACTGACCCTAATATGCCCTGTCCGGACTAGTATGCCCTAATGACTTCCTAATACAGAGTGATCGCCCCATCCAGAACCTTTCCCAATTAAAGAGGCCCTGG
Organism: Bufo gargarizans; assembly: GCF_014858855.1. Lineage (NCBI taxonomy): Eukaryota > Metazoa > Chordata > Amphibia > Anura > Bufonidae > Bufo > Bufo gargarizans. The sequence continues at coordinate 66,743,413 of NC_058088.1, forward strand.
GCGTCCCTACCTAGGGAAAACCCCCAAGAGTTTGGAGTCATTCTGTTTATTTACCCCATATATTTGGTCTGATAAGAGGGTAATTATTGTTTTGGTTGGTTTGTTGCATGATGTTTTGGTGTGTGCCCACTATTCTTTATCTGTTAAGTGTATTTGTGATGGATACGTATACCTTTTAACAATAATTAGTCACTGTAGCATTCAGGGACCGGCTGAGCAGTTAGTCCTTTTTGTCACGAGAGACTTGTATAGATTTTTTAAAAGTCTGATGCCGACTGCAGGGAATCGGGAAAGTGATCATGACTTATTTTATTATTTTACACTATACTGATCCCTCTTTTTATGTAGTCATCTAAACAACATCTTTAACCAATACATAAGGATACATAAACAGCATAACCTTTGAGTGCATGCTCTGTGCCTCAGATGACCAGCCACTTTCTCTATATAATATTGATTTTCTATTTCTGACATAACTATCAGATGCCATTTCCCAATTGAAAAATGACACACTGATACACACTGCGAGGATATTGGCAAAGCACTGGGTTTTATTCCAGAAAAGAACAGGTTGTTCTATTACACCCATTTCTACATAGATGATAGTTACAAATCACTGGCAAACAGGAATATTGCCTGTTTGTAGTTGAATATTTATCTGCTTCATCATCTCTTCTACACTATATTTGACTATCGTAGCACGTATCACTGCGAAGCAAAAATATTGCCATAAATCATTTACTGGTCATGGTTTGTGCAGCATCAGTAAAATAATATAGCATATTTGCAGTATCTTCAGTATGAATTATTGCAGACATACTTTCTTGTCTGTTGCTTTCATTTCTAAAGGTATTTTAAAACTTTGGTTCACGTCTATCTGTAGGAAAAGGATGATAAAACAGGCAATGAAGTCACTGTGCTTTTAACAAGCTTGTTCATCAATAGCTGAACTCGGGAAGTCTTTGATACACATCACAACGCTCTGTGTATTCAATTTAAACTTCAAATAATTCTACTACTCTAATGTGCTCTCACTTTTTTATTTCATGTCCAAGCTTTAGATTGAATTGGACAAAAAGTTGGCTGGTTAGGTTGGAAAGCTGCAAAGTTTGTTCCAAAAGCTAAAGACATTTTGTGACAAACAGAATATATTAATTAATTGCCTTAGGGAATCCAAGTAAGGTCTAATAGCAAATCTTTATGAATATGTACAATGTTTTAACTTGAATCAGCTTTTATTTGCGCTTGTTGCTATAGCTCATTAGGGTTATTGTAGTATTCCCCTTCCTTCAAATAGAATCATTGAGAATATATTATACAGTTGCAAGAAAATGTATGTGAACCCTTTGGAATTATTTGGATTTCTGCACAAATTGGTCATAAAATGTGATCTGAGCTTCATCTAAGTCACAACAATAGACAACCACAGTCTGCTTAAACTAATAACACACAAATAATTAAATGTTACCATGTTTTTTATTGAACATACTATGTAAACATCCACAGTGCAGGTGGAAAAAGTATGTGAACCCCTAGACTAATGACATCTCCAATAACTAATTGGAGTGAGGTGTCAGCCAACTGGAGTCCAATCAATGAGAAGAGATTGGAGGTGTTGGTTACAGCTGCCCTGCCCTATAAAAAACACACACCAGTTCTGGGTTTGCTTTTGACAAGAAGCATTGCCTGATGTGAATGATGCCTCGCACAAAAGAGCTCTCAGAAGACCTACAATTAAGAATTGTTGACTTGCATAAAGCTTGAAAGGGTTATAAAAGTATCTCCAAAAGCCTTACTGTTCATCAGTCCATGGTAAGACAAATTGTCTATACATGGAGAAAGTTCAGCACTGCTGCTACTCTCCCTAGGAGTGTCCGTCCTGTATAGATGACTGCTATAGCACAGCGCAGACTGCTCAATGAGGTGAAGAACAATCCTAGAGTGTCAGCTAAAGACTTACAAAAGTCTCTGGCATATGCTAACATCCCTATTAGCGAATCTACGATACGTAAAACACTAAACAAGAATGGATTTCATGGGAGGATACCACAGAGAAAGCCACTGCTGTCCAAAAAAAAGGAGGTTAAATCAGTTATTAAATCCAAGGGTTCACATACTTTTTTCACCTGAACTGTGAATGTTTGCATGGTGTGTTCAATAAAAACATGGTGACATTTAATTCTTGTGTGTTATTAGTTTAAGAAGACTGTGATTATCTATTGTTGTGACTTAGATGAAGATCAGATCACATTTTATGACCAATTTGTGCAGAAATCCATATCATTCCAAAGGGTTCACATACTTTTTCTTGCAACTGTAAATTGTCTGCAAACAAAATGGAAAATTGAATTAGGACCATACACATCCAAATAAAACATAGATATACCTTACTCCTAGCTACACATCCTACATATCCTGTATTGGACAGCTGCATACACTGTAGTCCACTTTTCTCTACCATTGCTACATCTACTAGTAATACATATACTTACTTGCTATCCTGCTGTACCATATGTACTGTATGACTCACTACCCGTACGGCATGTACCACATAGCTCACTGTCTGCACAATTTTATAGTGCTTAATTTGGTTAGGACTGCAGATGACATATTACAAAGTGATATACTTTTAATGAAGGGTATCATTTAGATATGTTTGCCAACTAGTACCAGTTACTGAAACATTTTTATTTATTTATTATATCTATTATGTTCTAAGTGTGATTTGCAAGCTGTGCAGAGATCACTATGCAGGAAGTGAGAGCAGGTGACACGTGACAACCACCTTGTGTCAAACATGCATCCTATATTATTTTTTAATCAACATCACTGCATGAGGTCTTGTTCTTGCAAGACAAGCTGTACTTTGTATTAAGGGCACACTTTGCCATACACATAAGTAAAGGGTAAATTTATATAAAATGTTAATATAGATTAATTTCAGATAAAAAATTTAAATATTATGACCCTTTTACTTAGGGCTCTATTAGACTGCATGATTAGAATTAGAACACATTCAGTCTGCATTGGCCTTTGTAATAAGGCCACTGCAAATAAACATCAATGGATTTGTCATCATCCACCGGCGTTCACACTGCCCAAACTTCAGGCAGTGTAATTTACCTCTTAGACCAATTTACAGATTGTCACAACTACAGACTCACCAGATATGTGTAGAATATTAACATTTTTTTTTTCTTATGTTCTTTGAAGGGATTATCCGGCCTAGGAGTTGACAATGCCAATGGTGGAAACATGTCCGATTAAAAAGAACAACTCACCTGTCCACAGCCCTGTTCCCTTAAACACTGTGGCCAATCATTGTCCTTAGTGATCACATGTGCTATTCAGGCACATCCCTGGCATGCCATTAGCCTTCTTAGGTCACTGATTGGCCATAGCTAGACAAGGGAATTGCAGGACTGTTGATAGGTGTGTATTTTATTTTATTTTTATTGAAATGGGGATTAAGGGATAACTTAATATGACTGGAATATCCCTTGAAAGGTTATAATAACATTCTCTGCTAAACCTGTTATTAGGCTCTCTAATGGCTTATTCTTAAAGGGAACCTGTCACCAGTTTTATGGTGTCCTAACTAAGGGCAACATAAATAAGTGACTGATTCTCTTTCCAAAATGCTAGGTCACGTTCTTTAATTGACCCAGTCAATCTGCCAACATCTTGTATTGAAAAGCTCCAGCTCATAATGATGAGTCCTAAATATTTATGAGCTCCCGACTCTCCCCGCCTACCTGCTGCTGAATGACAGTTATTTCCCATATGAATCAGCAGCAGGTGGGCAGGGGAGTGGCTATAGCTCTGAATTAAATATACGCTGGACTCAATGACATAACGCTGGACGCAAATCAGCTCATTAGCATGTGGCATCTTTGTGTGTATATTATGAGGTAACCATCTGTCACACCAGTAAGTTAATACATCTAAGGTACTTTTTAGTAGTTAATGATTGTATATAATTAATTAGATTATAATCAAATATCCACATGACAGGTTCCCTTTAAGGCTCTTTTCCTCCTGTTCTGAAAGCTATTTTTAATTGGGTTTATTTATTTATTTTAGCCCCTACAGGAGTGGGGCTGTAGAATAAGCTATCAAGGAGCCATCTGAAAAAATGTAGTACAAAATGACAGGGAGCCGTTTTTTTATTGTATTGTTGTATATGTAAAAACAGAAATGCAATCACACTCTGCAAACCATCACTCTGCCCCGCCTTTATGCTGGATGTTGAATAAGGCATTGGTGTACATTTTGGCCAAAGCGTAATAAGCCACTCACCATGTCAAGGTCGCCTTCATGAGTGGTACCTAACACTAGTTCCTACCTGTTATGGGCCATGACAGCCACACAAAGTCCAGGCAGCGCAGGTACAGCATGCACGCCAAGCACACTCTGCTTTTAACCCCGTCCGGTGCCATTACAGCTTTCATCGGATCCAGGGATGCAAGTACCAACATGCATGCTGAGCCCACTATATACTTCTCCTGGAGCCAAATGGCTACTGGTAGGTGCTATATAAGCAGACTCAGTTTTATACTGACTTTAAAACCAGCCTCCAGGGCAGATTAACTGGTCAGGTGTGCATGACTGCTTGGAGATCGCCACGCCTCCAATATATACTACAAAGAAAAAATGTGGGGGGTTCAGCCCGCACAACCCAGGTGCGATTTAAGCAGACTCAGTTTTATACTGTGTTAGGGACCACTCATGAAGGCGACCTTGATGTGGTGAGTGGCTTATTGCGCTTTGGCCAAAATGTACACCAATGCCTTATTCAACATCCAGCATAAAGGCAGGGCAGTGTGCTGGTTTGCAGAGTGCGATTGCATTTGTGTTTTTACGTTTGTATCTGTATTTCGCCATAGCAATGTGCACCTGCATAGGGTTGTGCGGGCTAAACCCCCCACATTTTTCTTTGTAGTATATATTGGAGGCGTGGCGATCTCCATGCAGTCATGCACACCTGACCAGTTAATCTGCCCTGGAGGCTGGTTTTAAAGTCAGTATAAAACTGAGTCTGCATATATAGCACCTACCAGTAGCCATTTGGCTCCAGGAGAATTATATAGTGGGCTCAGCATGCATGTTGGTACTTGCATCCCTGGATCCGATGAAAGCTGTAATGGCACCGGACGGGGTTAAAAGCAGAGTGTGCTTGGCGTGCATGCTGTACCTGCGCTCCCTGGACTTTGTGTGGCTGTCATGGCCCATAACAGGTAGGAACTAGTGTTAGGGACCACTCATGAAGGCGACCTTGACGTGGTAAGTGGCTTATTACGCTTTGGCCAAAATGTACACCAATGCCTTATTCAACATCCAGCATAAAGGCGGGGCAGAGTGCTGGTTTACAGAGTGCGATTGCAGTTGTGTTTTTACGTTTGTATCTGTATTTCGCCATAGCAATGTGCACCTGCATACTGGGTTGTGCGGGCTGATCCCCCCACATTTTTTCTTTGTAGTATATATTGGAGGTGTGGCGATCTACAAGCAGTCATGCACACCTGACCAGTTAATCTGCCCTGGAGGCTGGTTTTAAAGTCAGTATAAAACTGAGTCTGCATATATAGCACCTACCAGTAGTCATTTGGCTCCAGGAGAAGTACAGGTCCTTCTAAAAAAATTAGCATATTGTGATAAAGTTCATTATTTTCTGTAATGTACTGATAAACATTAGACTTTCATATATTTTAGATTCATTACACACCAACTGAAGTAGTTCAAGCCTTTTATTGTTTTAATATTGATGATTTTGGCATACAGCTCATGAAAAGCCAAATTTCCTATCTAAAACAATTAGCATATTTCATCCGACCAATAAAAGAAAAGTGTTTTTAATACAAAAAAAGTCAACCTTCAAATAATTATGCTCAGTTATGCGCTCAATACTTGGTCGGGAATCCTTTTGCAGAAATGACTGCTTCAATGCGGCGTGGCCTGGAGGCAATCAGCCTGTGGCACTGCTGAGGTGTTATGGAGGCCCAGGATGCTTCGATAGCGGCCTTAAGCTCATCCAGAGTGTTGGGTCTAGCGTCTCTCAACTTTCTCTTCCCAATATCCCACAGATTCTCTATGGGGTTCAGGTCAGGAGAGTTGGCAGGCCAATTGAGCACAGTAATACCATGGTCAGTAAACCATTTACCAGTGGTTTTGGCACTGTGAGCAGGTGCCAGGTCGTGCTGAAAAATGAAATCTTCATCACCATAAAGCTTTTCAGCAGATGGAAGCATGAAGTGCTCCAAAATCTCCTGATAGCTGCATTGACCCTGCCCTTGATAAAACACAGTGGACCAACACCAGCAGCTGACATGGCACCCCAGACCATCACTGACTGTGGGTACTTGACACTGGACTTCAGGCATTTTGGCATTTCCCTCTCCCCAGTCTTCCTCCAGACTCTGGCACCTTGATTTCCGAATGACATGCAAAATTTGCTTTCATCCGAAAAAAGTACTTTGGACCACTGAGCAACAGTCCAGTGCTGCTTCTCTGTAGCCCAGGTCAGGCGCTTCTGCCGCTGTTTCTGGTTCAAAAGTGGCTTGACCTGGGGAATGCGGCACCTGTAGCCCATTTCTGCACACGCCTGTACACGGTGGCTCTGGATGTTTCTACTCCAGACTCAGTCCACTGCTTCTGCAGGTCCCCCAAGATCTGGAATCGGTCCTTCTCCACAATCTTCCTCAGGGTCCGGTCACCTCTTCTCGTTGTGCAGCGTTTTCTGCCACACTTTTTCCTTCCCACAGACTTCCCACTGAGGTGCCTTGATACAGCACTCTGGGAACAGCCTATTCGTTCAGAAATTTCTTTCTGTGTCTTACCCTCTTGCTTGAGGGGGTTAATGATGGCCTTCTGGACAGCAGTCAGGTCGGCAGTCTTACCCATGATTGCGGTTTTGAGTAATGAACCAGGCTGGGAGTTTTTAAAAGCCTCAGGAATCTTTTGCAGGTGTTTAGAGTTAATTAGTTGATTCAGATGATTAGGTTATTAGCTCGTTTAGAGAACCTTTTCATGATATGCAAATTTTTTTAGATAGGAATTTTGGGTTTTCATGAGCTGTATGCCAAAATCATCAATATTAAAACAATAAAAGGCTTAAACTACTTCAGTTGGTGTGTAATGAATCTAAAATATATGAAAGTCTAATGTTTATCAGTACATTACAGAAAATAATGAACTTTATCACAATATGCTAATTTTTTTAGAAGGACCTGTATATAGTGGGCTCAGCATGCATGTTGGTACTTGCATCCCTGGATCCGATGAAAGCTGTAATGGCACCGGACGGGGTTAAAAGCAGAGTGTGCTTGGCGTGCATGCTGTACCTGCACTCCCTGGACTTTGTGTGGCTGTCATGGCCCATAACAGGTAGGAACTAGTGTTAGGGACCACTCATGAAGGCGACCTTGACGTGGTGAGTGGCTTATTACGCTTTGTCCAAAATGTACACCAATGCCTTATTCAACATCCAGCATAAAGGCAGGGCAGAGTGCTGGTTTGCAGAGTGCGATTGCATTTGTGTTTTTACGTTTGTATCTGTATTTTGCCATAGCAATGTGCACCTGCATACTGGGTTGTGCGGGCTGAACCCCCCACATTTTTTCATTGTTGTATATGTGTTACACAGTTGGTTTAGAAATACTAAATAAATGTATTAAGACCTGCCTTTTAGACACCAGTCTTAATAAAGCCCTAAGCTAGCGGATGATCCATCTTGTCCCTGCCCACAACCCGCCCACAATTTTAGACCTGGCGTGAGTGGGGCAAAGTTGCAGAGAGTGCCACAACTAGCCATTGAACCACTCTCTGCACCTGGAATATGCCTAATTTAGACATATTTCAGCTTAGTAAATGACTCCCACTGTGTCAATCAAACAGGTTTGACTTAAGGCTAGTCTTAAGGGGCGTTATACTGGCAATTACCTGTTTTTCACACTTCACTGCAGGGGAACTACCAGGCTTCTACCCCCTTTAGTAGTCACTGGTTGACCGCTGAGCCTGAGGGGTCAAGAGATATAGGTGGGTAGTAATGAAGGATCAAACAGAATTGCATTCAGGGACTGGCTGAGGTCAGGGCAGGCATAGAATGTGCAAAAAAGTCCACGATCAGTGGAGGCATGTCACAGTCAATACACAGATCAGGAAAAGATCAGGTCAGACTGAAAAGGGTCAAATTCGGAAAGCAGGCAGAAGTCAGAATACAAGTATACAAACAAAACTATGGCACCTGTACAGGGAACTAGCAAGCTAGACAACCTATTGCTTAGGCACCCTCCCTTAAGTTCCCCTAGGTGACTAGCCATTAGCTGCTATGAGTTAGGTTGCTGTGGCCTGGGACATTAGAGCAGATGAACAGAGGTGAGCAGAGCAGTGCCCATGCCTGCTTGGGAGACCAGAGCATAGCAGGCTTTGGCCGCCGATGTAGTCATTTGAACGGTCGGTTTTCTAAGATTAAAAACTAATGTAGATATGTTTTTTATTTTTTATTTATGGAATGACTTGTGATATAATAAAAATTTGTTCAAAAGTGTCCCTAGCCTTTCAATATATAAAGTAATCCCCCTACAGAGCTCAGCATGCAAGAAGGCCTGCATTTAAACTTGTGTGTAGTAAAAACTATTGAAGGTAGTGTAGCTTCTCCTGCTGTGCTGTGTAAGAGGACTGCCATGAGCCCTTCCTCTCCAGTGAGCCACAACTTCTACCTGACTTTGCTGGGTGCCGGCACCAGCTATATATACTACTATCTACCCATGTTACATACATATAATACACTATTTTCCTGCAGCAGGAAGAGTTGCGCCTGTGGACACAGGGGGGGAACGCTAGGGTGGCTACATTTTATTACTATTGCACACTGTGTTTCCTATATAGGACCTTAAAGGGATTGTCCCACAAAAAATATTATACCTTTTTCAAACCAGCATCTACAATAAAATGTTTCTGTATAGTGCCACTTAATTTTTCTTCTTCTTTGACCAGCTGATTAAGAAGGCCGCACATGCTCAGTTTCAACTTTCAACTGCCTCCTGAGCTGTGAGAGCATGGACACGTTCCCCTTGAGCTGTCAGCTTGATATAAATCTAGCAGAGCAATGAATGGGGAGATCTCTGGATCCATGTGAGGTACAGCGCTGAATCTATTTTATTTTATTTTTTTAGAAAGAGACTGTCATGTACTGTATGATGTCTGATTTTCATTTTTTACATCATTCATGGGATAACCCCTTTAAAGGAGCTATGCAACTTTTTTTTTCTTCAGTACTGAATTGATTTTTTTTATGTTAGGCCCAAATACATTAATGCCATATTTTACAAAAGCTTGAAAGCCCCAGAAGAAATAGACCCATGAAAGTGTCTTTATTTGTATATGTCTCCTGTAATATGACATTTGTATTACTTGTAATGACTCTAAAGGAATGTCTGTGCAGTGTATTGATTGTGCTTACTTAGCTGCGCTTGAGTTTCATACTTCACTAAATATATATATATATATATATATATATATATATATATGTATAAGTACAGTATATACATATAACATACAGAGGTAAGACATGGAGTAACTGAAGAAAACAGATGCAAGCCTAAGAATATACAGGTAACATTGAGATGGCTGGATTTTATCCCAGTAAGGCCCCATGCACACGGCCGTGTTTCACAGCCGTGTGCGGGCCGTGGAACCGCGGCCTGGATCCCTCCTGAGAGCAGGAGCGCACGGCGTCACTGGTTGCTATGACGCCATGCGCTCCCTGCTGCCGCCGCAATACAGTAATACACTGGTATAATCTATAGCAGGAGCTGCTCTCAGGAGGGATCCAGGCCACGGTTCCACGGCCCGCACACGGCTGTGAAACACGGCCGTGTGCATGGGGCCTCAATAAAAGATATTGCCTACAATCCTTTTATATATTGATATGCTAGTTGCCAGGTGTCAAGGATTTGTATGATTCCCTCTGTCTCTGCTATCAAAAATGTTTAACTGTATCTTGCTTTTTTATTCTTCCCCTCTTTTGTAACCACTCTTATTTTCGAAAAACCTTCTGCTCATTAGCCTTTCCATCTACAACACAACATAAACACATAGCAAGAATTACAGTGTAATATAATCTGTTACCAGGAGAGCACACATACCAAGCTGTTAGGGCTCTTGATTGAAAAGTTGGTGTCTCAATAATCTATCCATAGAGAATAATAATATGTCACTGAAATGGAGTATCTCAAGTCTAAAAGCTGCCTCTATGGTTATCTCCCTCATCTAATTTATAAGTAGATTTCTAGGGGATGCTGTAAGCTGCTACAAATTTTTTTGTTTTTATTTCCTCTTTCTATCTCATAACATCTAACGTTTAACAGATAAAATAAAAGTCAAGCTAAAGCAACATTTTTACTTACACTAGGCTATAACTTTTTGGGGACAAATTTAGTATATTTTTATAGCAAAATTCTAAATAATGAACCTTCCTTAAAAGGAATCTATCTTTTTAAAGTTTACTTTGCAGAGAGAAGATGCTTTAAGTGGTCTCTTTTGTATTGAAGTGAATAAACCTATTAAACTGCAAATACATCAGAACTAGTAATAATCGAGCATGCTTGTCCGACCACCTGTTCGGCTCGAGCATCTAGATGCTAGGCATATGGTGGTGCTCGGCCGAGTACCGCATGTGCTCGAGCGCCAAGGTTGAGTCTCCTCCCAGCACATTTCTAGGCTGCTACGCAGCCAATAAACGTGCAGGTAAGAACTGCCCTCACTGTAATTCCGGTACCCATGTTGGCTACTGGCAATAGAGTGATTGGCTGGCCGGAATGAGTCATCGGATGCTATATAGCACCTGATGACGCATTACTTTTGGTCCCTTAACAAGTAGGAGGCACATATGCAAACTGTTGTAATTCCTACACTGTTCACCTGATTTGGATGTAAATACCCTCAAATTAAAGCTGACAGTCTGCAGGTAAAGCACATTTTGTTTGTTTCATTTCAAATCCATTGTGGTGGTGTATAGAGCCAAAAATGTTAGAATTGTGTCGATGTCCCAATTTTTATAGACCTGACTGTATGTTTGTTGCGCAACCTGCGCTAAATTGCTCAGTGTTAGGGAGAGCTGTACATATTAAGGGACAGATAGTGTAGGGAGTGTAATAGGAAGATTTTTATGCAAAAAAAGTTTAAGAGAGCCAAAAGTCCCTTTTAAGAACTATTGTGTGTGACAGCATATATAAATATTTTTAGCGCATCCTATGCTAAATACCATGTAATAGGCCGCTGCGGACTGTTAATTTATTCGCGCCACATCTCCTTTTTAAAGTGTGCGCATCACTAAAATATCTGTGACATCTAGTGTTCTTTTTCCGTAGACAGTGTCCGCTGCGGACAGTTAAATTATCCGTGCCACATCTCCTGTGAAAAGTGTGCTCAACCCTAAAATATCAGTGACATCCAGTGTACCTTTTTCCTTAGACGGTGTCCGCTGCGGACAGTTAAATTATTCATGCCACATCTACTGTTTAATGTGTGTGCATCCCTAAGATATCAGTCACATCCAGTGCATTTTTTCCATGGACGGTATCCGCTGCGGACAGTTAAATTATTAGCGTCACATCTCCTGTTTAAAGTGTGCGCATCTCTAAAATATCAGTCACATCCAGTGTACCTTTTTCTGTAGACGGTGTCCGCTGCGGACAGTTAAATTATTTGCGTCACATCTCCTTTTTAAAGTGTGTGCATCCCTAAAATATCAGTGACATCCAGAGTACCTTTTTTCGTAGACAGTGTCCGCTGCGGACAGTTAAATTATCAGCGCCACATCTCCTGTGTAAAGTGTGCGCATCCCTAAAATATCAGTAACGTCCAGTGCATCTTTTCCGTGGACGGTATCTGCTGTGGACAGTCAAATTATTAGCGTCACATCTCCTGTGTAAAGTGTGTGCATCCCTAAAATATCAGTAACATCCAGTGCATCTTTTCCGTGGACGGTATCTACTGTGGGCAGTTAAATTAATAGCGTCACATCTCCTGTTTAAAGTGTGCGCATCCCTCAAATATCAGTGACATCCAGTAACCTTTTTTTCGTAGGAGGTGTCCGCTGCGGACAGTTAAATTTTCTGTGCCACATCTCCTGTTTAAAGTGTGCGCATCTCTAAAATAGCAGTGACATCCAGTGTACTTTTTCCATAGACGGTGTCTGCTGCGAACAGTTAAATTATCCGTGCCACATCTCTTGTTTAACCACTTCATTTGCCCATTTGCCCACCTTCCTGATAAGGCCTAATTTAGCAAATCTGACATATCTCACTTTATATGGTAATAACTTTGGAACATTTTTACTTATCCTAGCCATTCAGAGATTGTTTTCTTGTGACACATTGTACTTTATGATAGTCATACATTTGAGTCAATATATTTCTTACTTTATTTATAAAAAAAAAAAAAATTAAATTTTTTTTAAAATTCACAGTTTTCAAAATTTGCATTTCTCTGCTATTAAAACAGAAAGTGATACCTCATAAATATTGATCGATTAACATTCCCCATATGTCTACTTTATATTGGCATCATTTTGGAAATGCCATTTTAATTTTTTAGGACGTTAGAAGGCTTAGAATATTAGAAACAATTATTACTTTTTTTAAAGAAAATTGCGAAAACCCACTTTTAAGGACCAGTTCACATCTGAAGTCACTTTCTGGGGCATACATAGTGGATACCCCCATAAATGACCCCATTGTAGAAACTACACCCGTCAAGTTACTTAAAACTGATTTTGCAAACTTTGTTAACCCTTTAGAAGTTTCACAAGAAGTAAAGGAAAATAAAGATGACATTTTAAAATTTTACTTTTTTGGCAGATTTTCTTTTTAATAAAAAAAAATCTTTAACAGATCGAGGGTTAACAGCCAAACAAAACTCAATATTTATTACCCTGATTCTGCGGTTTACAGAAACACTCCACATGTGGTCATAAACTGCTGTTTGGACACACGACAGGGCGCAGAAGAAAAGGAGTGGCACAGGGTTTTTGGGAGGCAGATTTTGCTGAACTGGTTTTTAGATGCCATGTCCCATTTGAAGCCCCCCTGATGCAACCTTACAGTAGAAACTCCCAAAAATTTACCCCATTTTGTAAAATAGGAGATAAGATGCCAGTTTTATTGGTACTATTTTTGGTTACATATGATTTTTTGATCATTCATTATAACACTTTATGGGGCAAGGTGACCAAAAAATTTGTTGTTTTAGCACAGTTTTTATTTTTACAGCGTTCACCTCAGGGTTTTTTTTTTTATGTTGTTTACCCGAGGGGTTAGGTCATGTGATTTTTTTTATAGAGCTGTTTGTTACAGATGCGGCAATACCTAATATGTATAATTTGTATTCATTTATTTCACTTTAACACAATAATAGCATTTTAGAACTAAAAAAAATTATGTTTTATTGTGTCCATGTTCTGAGATCTATAGTGTTTTTATTTTTGTGCGATTTTCTTATGTAAGGGCTCATTTTTTGCAGAATGAGGTGACCGTTTTATTGGTACCATTTTGTGGGACATACACCTTTTTGATCACTTGGTATAGAACTTTTTGTGCTGTAAGGTGACAAAAATGACTTTTTTTTACACAGTTTTTATTTAAATTTTTTACAGTGTTCATCCGAGGGGTAAGGTCATGTGATATTTCTATAGAGCTGGTTGTTATGGATGCGGCAATACCTAATATGTATACTTTTTTTTTTTTTTTATTCACTTTAACACAATAGTAGCATTTTTGAACCCCAAAAAATAGATGTTTTAATGTGTCCATGTTCTGAGAGCTATAGTTTTTTTTTTTCTTTTTTTTAGCAATTTTCTTATGTAGGGGCTTATTTTTTGCAGAATGAGGTGATGGCTTTATTGGAAACATTTTGTGGGACATATGCCTTTTTGATCACTTGGCACTTTTTGTGATGTTAGGTGACAAAAAAAAATTTTGACACAGTTTTTTTTATTTTTTTTTATGGTGTTTATTGGACTGGGTGGATCATGTGATATATTTATAGAGCCGACCATCACGGACGTGGCAATACCAAATATGTCTATTTTTTCTTTTCTTTTTTTTTTTTTTTTACTTTTTTTTTTACACTTTACGTCCCCCATAAGGTCATACAAGACTCCTGCACTCTCCCGGCTGGGTGTTAAAATAAAAAATAAAAAAAAGTTTCACATGTAAAAAAAAGCGCTTCCTGCACTGTATACACAGTGCTCAGTGTGTATACAGCGATCTAGAAAGCAGGCACATCTGGGAACTGTCCTTGCCTTCTCTTAAGGTTGCCCTGCTGTCACAGAGATAGAAAACCACCTCCCGGACGTTTATAGTCAACTTGAGGACAGGTGGTGGTTAAAGTGTGCGCATCCCAAAAATATCAATAACATCCAGTGTACTTTTTCCGCAGACGGTGTCCGCTGTGGACAATAATCCGCGCCACATCTCCTGTTTAAAGTGTGTGCATCCCTAAAATATCAGTGACATCCAGTGCACTTTTTCCGTAGACGGTGTCCGCTGCAGATAGTAAACTTATCCGTGCCACATCTCCTGTTTAAAGTGTACGCATCCCTGAAATATCAGTGACATCCAATGCACTTTTTCTGTAGACAGTGTCTGCTGTGGACAGTTAAATTATCAGCGCCACATCTCCTGTTTAAAGTGTGTGCATTCCTAAAATATTAGTTACATCCAGTGTACTTTTTCCGCTGTGGACAGGTAAATTATCCATGTGTCACGGATGGTGTAACAGAGAACAAGAAGTTACAAATAAGGATCCGACTGGCTTGATCCGAAACTAAGGAACAAAAGGGTTACCCCTATTTAAGCCCTGAAACTCTCCCTGTCTTCTCAGCCCATGCAAAGATCTTTATAATAGAAAGTTGCATGCCCTTGTGCCTCAACTGTATGACACCTGAACACCCTATAATAGTGAGCGGGCATGACCACCGGCTCCCTACACTTAATACGGAGGGAGTCAGGGTCACCTAAGATTAAGCAAACAGGAAAACACAAATCAATGAACAGACTTATCTGTAGAAGGATCAGTTGTAGCATCCAGCATGTACACACTCCAGGAAGTTGTATAAACCGCAAAGTGATGCAGTATGGGAAGGGATTTAAAGGGATGCAATCAGTGCAACTACATGACAGCTGAGAGAGGCTAACGAGATGAGAAAACGAAAGCAAAACAAAAGAACATCAAGCAGGAGATTCTGCAGAACGTCTGTCAGAGCTTCTCAGATGTCTGGTGGTGACACCATGCCACATCTCCTGTTTAAAGTGTGTGCATCCCTAAAATATCAGTGACATCCAGTTTACCTTTTTCCGTAGACACTGCGAATAGTGACATTACCCGTGGTATCTGTCCTGTATAATGTTTCATAATTACAAATAACTGGTACGTGTGACATCCTTTCAAGCATATATCACATTTAAAATTAAAAAGGGGCGCAGTAAGGGACAGGGAAGTGGCCGTGATGTTGATGGTGCACGCAGAGGCCGTGGCCCTGGGTGAGGAGAAACTTTGCCTCCTGCCAGAGCACAAGAAAAACAACTATCCACAATACCTAGCTTCATGTCCCAGTTTGCACGGCAGCACAGGACACCACTCAGACCCATGCGACCCGGTTGTCAGTTGGATTGCAGCAGATAATTCTTCCAGTCAGTCGAGCACCACATTATTCCACCAAGTCCAGTCTCAGTAGCCAGGAGTAGTGATGTCCCGAACTATTCGCCGGCAAACTGTTCCCCGCGAATATAGCTTGTTCGCGTTCACCGCGACGGGCGAACATATGCAATGTTCGGTCTGCCCCCTATACATCATCATTGAGCAAACTTTGACCCTGTACCTCACAGTCAACAGACACATTCCAGCCAATCAGCAGCAGACCCTCCCTCCCAGACCCTCCCACCTCCTGGACAGCATCCATTTTAGATTCATTCGGAAGCTGCATTCTTAGAGAGAGGAGGGACAGTGCTGCTGCTGCTGATCTAATAGGGAAAGCGTTAGCTAGGGCAGTGTTCTGTGTCCACAGACTCATCTGCTGTAAGGACAGCGCCCTGACAGCACCCAAAAAAATCCCTTTTTATGGCTGGTACATCAGTCTGCTTTTTATATATATATATATATATATATATATATATATGTGTACGTATTGCAGTTGCCTGCCCGTGTGTGAGAGGCTGCAGGCTCAGTCACAGACAGTACTGTGTGCACACCATTAATACAAGGTGTCACAGACAATACCTTGCAGGAAAATAAAAAGTCAATTTATATTATTTATCTGTGATATAATCGCAGTTGCAAGCCAGTGAGTGACTGTGTGGCCCAGAGACAGTACTGTGTGCACACCATTCATACAGGGTGTCACAATACCTTTCAGATACAAAAAATTCTATTTATTATTTTTCTGTGATATAATCTCAGTTGCAAGCCAGTGTGTGTCTGGCACACAGACTGTACTGTGGCCACTTGCTAGGCCACCACTTATACCGTTACAGGGTGTCACTCACAAATACCTTGCAGATAAAAAAAATTCAATTTATTATTTTTCTGTGATATAATCCCAGTTGCAAGCCAGTGTGTGTCTGGCCCACAGACTGTACTGTGGCCACTGGCTAAGCAACCACTCATACCGTTACAGGGTGTCACTCACAAATACCTTACAGATAAAAAAAAAATATCTATTTATTATTTTTCTGTGATATAATCCCAATTGGAAGCCAGTGTGTGTCTGGCCCACAGACTGTACTGTGGCCACTGGCTAGGCCACCACTCATACCGTTACAGGGTGTCACTCAGAAATACCTTGCAGATAAAAAAAATCAATTTATTATTTCTCTGTGATATAATCCCAGTTGCAAGCCAGTGTGTGTCAGGCCCACACAGACTGTACTATGCCCACTGCCCACCACTTATATAGTGTGGCAAAGTACCTTGCATGCATAGTACCACTTATCTAAAAAAAAATGACAGGCAGAGGCAGGCCACCCAGCAGGGGCCGTCGTGGTCATGGTGCTGTGATTTCCACTGGCCCTGGAATAATGCCCAGTGTTCAAATGCCACGTACCCTGAACCCAAAAAATTCTGAGAAAATAGTTGACTGGCTTACACAGGACACCCAATCTTCAACAGCTTCCGCTAAGAACCTTGACGCACCATCCTCCTCCAGCTCAGCTTTGGTCACCTGCTCTCAAGTTACCACTCTCCTGCCCGCCACCACCACAGCCACCACAGCTGCTTCACTTGATCCCTCAGAGGAGTTATTTACACATCAGTTGGATGAAATTAGTGATGCACAACCATTATTGCCAGAGGATGTAGATAACAGGGATATGTCTCAGTCAGGCAGCATTACACACATGGATGTACAGTGTGATGATGATGTTGTACCCGCTGCTGCTTCCTTTGCTGAGGTGTCAGATACAAGTGAAGTGGTTGATGATGACGATGTGTCCGTGGATGCCACGTGGGTGCCTGCTCGAAGAGAAGAAGAAGAGGGGGAAAGTTGAGAAGGGGATACAGAGAGAAGGAGGAGACGAGTTGGAAGTAGGGGGAGGTCGTCGCAAGGAGCTAGTGGCACTGTCGGACAGCATGTATCGGCACCCGGGGTCAGCCTGACAGCATGCCAATCAACGCATGCTGTTGCCATCACCATGCCATCATTGCAAAGCTCAGAAGTGTGGCATTTTTTTGTGTGTCTGCCTCTGATAACAGCAATGCCATTTGCAACCTGTGCCAAAAGAAACTGAGTCATGGGAAGTCCAACACCCACCTCGGTACAACTGCTTTGCGAAGGCACATGATCTCACATCACAAATGCCAATGGGATCAACACATGAGTACAAGCAGCACACAAACTCAAAGCCACCATCCTCCTCATGGTCCAGCATCTTCAGCCACTTCAACCACTGCTGTCCTCCTTTCCCCCTCTCAACCACCCACCACTCACCTTCAGCAGTTCCATCTCATCTGCCCACAGTCAGGTGTCTGTAAAGGAAATGTTTGAGCGTAAGAAGCCAATGTCACAGAGTCACCCCTTGCCTGGCGTCTGACAGCTAGCTTGACGGAACTCTTAGCCTGTCAGCTTTTACCATACCAGCTGGTGGAGTCTGAGACCTTCAAAAAATGTGTCGCTATTGGGACACCACAGTGGAAGGTACCCAGACAAATCCCAAACCTCTACTAAGTGATTGAAAAGGAAGTCATGGCATTTCTGGCATACAGTGTTGGGGCAAGGGTCCATCTTACCACTGATACCTGGTCTGCAAAGCACGGTCAGGGCAGGTATATCATGTACACTGCGCATTGGGTCAACCTGCTGACGTCTGACAAGCATGGAATGCGTGGCTCTGCAGCGGAGTTGGTGACACCGCCACGACTTGCAGGCAGGCCTACTGCCACCTCCTCTACTCCTCCTACTCCATCCTCTTCCATAACCTCCTTGGCTGAGTCATCTTCTGCTGCGGTGTCTGGCTGCACATCAACTGAATCCCCCCAGCTCCCAAGGGGCTATTCCACTTCCCGGATACGACAGTGTCATACTGTCTTGGGGTTGACTTGCCTGAAAGCAGAGAGCCACACCGGATCAGCACTCCTGTCCGCCCTGAACGCACAGGTGGATCAGTGGCTGACCCCGCACCAACTGGAGATCAGCAAAGTGGTGTGTGACAATGGAAGCAATTTGTTGGCGGCATTGAATTTGGGCAAGTTGTCACATGTGCCGTGCACATGTGGCACATGTGTTGAATCTCATCGTACAACGCTTTGTGTCTAAGTACCCAGGCTTACAGGACGTCCTCAAGCAGGCCAGGAAGGTGTGTGGCCATTTAAGGCGTTCCTACACAGCCATGGCGCACTTTTCAGGCATTCAGCGCTGAAACAACATGCCAGTGAGGCGCTTGATTTGCGACAGCCCGACATGTTGGAATTCAACACTCCTAATGTTCGACCGCCTGCTCCAACAAGAAAAAGCCGTCAACGGGTATTTGTATGACCAGGGTGCTAGGACAGCCTCTGCGGAGCTGGGAATTTTTTTGCCACGTTACTGGACGCTCATGCGCAATGCCTGTAGGCTCATGTGTCCTTTTGAGGAGGTGAAAAACCTAGTCAGTCGCACCGAAGGCACCATCAGTGACCTCATCCCATTTGTTTTCTTCCTGGAGCGTGCCCTGCGAAGAGTGCTGGATCAGGCTGTAGATGAGCGTGAAGGGAAGGGAAGAGTTGTGGTCACCATCACCACCAGAAACAGCCTTGTCATCATCGCTTGCCGGACCTGCGGCAACGCTGCAGAGGAGTAGAGGAAGAGGAGTCAGAGGAGGAATGTGGCTTTGAGGAGGACGAAGACCAACCACAGCAAGAATCCCAGGGTGCTCGTTGTTGTCACCTATCTGGGACCCGTGGTGTTGTACGTGGCTGGGGGGAAGAACAGACCTTCAATGACATCAGTGAGGACGAGGAACGGGAAATGAGTAGCTCGGCATCCAACCTTGTGCAAATGGGGTCTTTCATGCTCTCATGTCTGTTGAGGGACCCTCGTATAAAAAGATGAAGGAGAACGACCTGTACTGGGTGGCCACGCTACTAGACCCCCAGTATAAGCAGAAAGTCACAGAAATGTTACCAAATTACCGACAGTCATAAAGTTCAAAACCAAACTAAAAAATATGCTTTACACAGCTTATAAGGGGGACGTCACAGCACAACGGGAATCTAACTGGGGAAGAGGTGAAAGTAATCCTCCTCCTACCACGACCACGGCGGCAAGGACAGGACGCTTTACAGATGTGTTGTTAATGGAGGACATGCAGAGCTTTTTATGTCCTACGCATCGCCACAGCCCTTCGGGGTCCACCCTCAGAGAACTACTCGACCGACAGGTAGCAGACTACCTCGCCTTAACTGCAGATATCGACACTCTGAGGAGCGATGAACCCCTTGACTACTGGGTGTGCAGGCTTGACCTATGGCCTGAGCTATCCCAGTTTGCGATAGAACTTCTGGCCTGCCCCGCTTCAAGTGTCCTGTCAGAAAGGACCTTCAGTGCAGCAGGAGGCATTGTCACTGACAAAAGAAGTCGCCTCGGTCAAAAAAGTGTTGATTACCTCAGCCTTCATTAAGATGAATGAGGCATGGATCCCGAAGGGACTGACAGTGGGGGATACGTTTGACTAACAAAAGGCCTGATGACATGCCTTGGCCTCAAAATGGTCCCCACGCTGCTGTATTTAATGTCTGCATACCGGATGACTTTCGTGAATTCTCCGCCACCAACTAGGGTTCAAGCCGCAATGTTTTAGTCACCTTTCTGCCTTGAAAACATAAATTTTTCCGGCCGCTGCTACAACAGCGGCTGCAACAATAACATTATTTTTCAGGCATGTGTACATGCCTAATTTTTCTGGCCTCTGGTGCTGCACTGTGGCTGCAAAAACAAAACAAAAAAAAGGCACATACAAGTGTCAATTCCCCTTTGTGATCGTTACCTTGTTGTGGTGAAGGGGCTTGCGTATCACAATGAAGCGATCATCACCTCTATGAGTGTGTTGGCAATGTTGCCACACCCCAGATGATAAGGCCATTGCTTCATTATGATCAGACCAAAAGCGATCGGCTGGATAATTTTTCATAGAAAAAACGTAATTTATTTTTTTTTTAAGTTGTATGGGTTTTTAATAATAAATAAAAAAATCATAATAAAGTCTCTTAATAGTTTATTAGAAATAATGCAGACAATTTAAAAAATCCCCATCAATTCCAATACAAAGCAAGTACAAAGCTCAGAACTAAATTATTACAGGATGTAGGAATGGTTAGTTAATTCGACAATGGTTAATCAATTCGACACACGTCCCAGGATAGGGGACGTAACAGGGATTAAACTGATAGGAATAGTACTAGTTAAGACACCACTCATATAGGGTGTCACGGCACATTGCTCCGTGCACACGCAGTGCCCCAACTTGGGAGTAAGAGGACCGACCAAGCTGCTTTTTCCATCTCCCGGTTCCTAAAATCAATTCAGTTTGGTGTATCAGAGTTTGGTCTGTCACTGTGCAGGCAGTCGAAGGTACCCGGCCAAATTTTTTTTTCACAAAAGGCAATCCCTGATATGGGACGTAACAGGGATTAAACTGATGAGAATAGTACTACAGAAAATACCACTCATATCGGGTGTGACAGTAAATTGCACGGCGCAGACGCAGTGACCGTGGATTCAAATAAAGGGGAGGGAGCCAGCGTTTTTTTAACCATCTCCCCGTTCGAAAAATCTATTCAATAAATGGACCCCAGATTGGGGACATAACAGGGATTAAACTGACCAGAAGAGAACTACAGAAAATACCACTCATATCGGGTGTGACAGTAAATTGCACGGCGCAGACGCAGTGACCGTGGATTCAAACAAAGGGGAGGAAGCCAGCGTTTTTTAACAATCTCCCCGTTCGAAAAATCATTTTAATAAATGGACCCCAGATGGGGGACGTAACAGGGATTAAACTGATGAGAAGAGAACTACAGAAAATACCACTCATATCTGTTGTGACAGTAAATTGCACGGCGCAGACGCAGGAACCGTGGATTCAAACAAAGGGGAGGGAGCCAGCGTTTTATTAACCATCTCCCCGTTCGAAAAATCTATTCAATTCACCTTTCGGGGACCCTTGGTGTTGTACGTGGCTGGG
The DNA here is from genome assembly GCF_014858855.1 of Bufo gargarizans. Classification (NCBI taxonomy): domain Eukaryota; kingdom Metazoa; phylum Chordata; class Amphibia; order Anura; family Bufonidae; genus Bufo; species Bufo gargarizans. The sequence continues at coordinate 66,765,129 of NC_058088.1, forward strand.
TGGAGGAAGAAACCTTCAATGACATCAACGGGACATGGCTAGCTTGGTATCCAACCTTGTGCAAATGGGGAGTTTGCGCTTGGGTCAATGTACTGTTTGCGGTTGTTGGCAGTGCATTAAAAGGGGAGTTTCGTCTGTCAATGTCTGTGAAGCAGGCGTAACCCTTACACTACCGCATCGATACAACATCATACCTGATCGTATACACACACTGGATGTTTTAAATTTCAGGATTGTTAGGTGATTTATGCCTTTTATGGATTAAAATCGAACTCTGCGTCAACTATGTAATTTTCAATGGGAGTTTTGCCATGGATCCCCCTCCGGCATGCCACAGTCCAGGTGTTAGTCCCCTTGAAACAACTTTTCCATCACTACTGTGGCTAGAAAGAGTCCCTGTGGGTTTTAAAATTTGCCTGCCTATTGAAGTCAATGGCGGTTCGCCCGGTTCGCCCGTTCGCAAACATTTGCAGAAATTTGCAAAAGATTTGCAAAATTTTATGTTCGCGACATCTCTAGCCAGGTGTCTGGTCAACAGAATCCTCACCCTGATCCTCTTTCTTCCCACCATGTACAGTCTGGCCAAACAAGTTAGCCCTCACTCGGATATTCTAAATTAATTCCTGGGAGACAACTAAGGACACTCCTCACCAAAATGCTGGTTTCAAAGGACAGAGATATAGTATTAAGAAGGGCGAGGGAATGTCCCCCTGTTTAATATGATGGAAATAGATTGGCTTTTTTCCCAGACATTTCAAAAGAAGTCCAAGAAAAGAGACGTTCCTTTATTACTGTTAAAAAGAGGCTAAGAGAAAGGGATATTAAGTACTCACTTGTTTTTCCAGCCAAACTCCGGATTATTTTTAAGGATACAATTTAGTTTTTTGATACGCCAGACAAGGCTGTGGAGTGGCTTTTTCCCTTTTCTGTTTAACTGGCAGGGAGGTGATGAGCGGCGGGGTGTGGGGGAGGGATGGTCATAGGTGATAGATCTGCTGCAATATGCGGTGGATTCATTGGTTTGGGGGTGGTTATGGTCTGTGATGCGTCTAGTGTGGGGAGGAGAGGGTTTAAAAAAAAAAATATTGCTGTCTCAATGTCAATCAGAATTCTTACCTGGAATGTTAGAGGTCTGGGGGATAGAAGAAAGAGACAAGCGGTTTTTAATCTGATGCGTGTACACCTCCCAGCTATTGTAGGTTTGATAGAAACACATCTTACCGGGGAGACCTCCAGGGTGGCCACCAGGGGATGGGCTGCGTACACGTATCATTCTACCTTCTCTAGTCATTCTAGGGGAGTGACTGTCTATATTCATAGAACGATTGACTTTATGTGCGAGGCATCTTCTCTTGACCACCAGGGGAGATTTGTCTTCCTATATTGTAAATTGTCTTGGAAGATGTGTATTCTAGCTTTTGTCTATATTCCACCTCCATTCTCTTTCTCAGTACTTAATTGTTCGCTAAAATTTATTGATAAATGGCCAGAATGTCCTACATTGATTATTGGAGACTTTAACTGTGCTATTAACCCTGCGGTAGACAGGGTTTCTACGGGTGTCACGGGAGACTCCTCTGTTCAGGGGTCCCCCTTGGCATGCTTTTGCTCTGAGGCTGGGTTCGAGGATGTTTGGGGAAGTCTGGGACAGGGCAAAAGGGTTTTCTCATGTATTAGTAAATCAGGTAGATTTATGTCCTGAATAGACCATGCCCTGATTAATAAAAAATATCTGTGATATGTAAAACACATGAAGTACGAGATCAGGTCATTTTCGGACCATTTACCCCTACTCTTTGAACTTTGCCTGACTCATGATAAACAAACAGAGAGGTCTCCATTTAGATTAAACCCCTATTGGCTATCAGTAATAAACAAACATGAAATTATACAAAAGGAAATCAGCCAATTTTGGGATACTAATTGAGGTTCAGCTAAAATCCAAGTAGTATGGGATACTTTTAAGGCCTATATGAGGGGAATAATGGTCAGTAATATTGCCAACTTGAGAAAGGAGTACGGGAAAAATGAGAAAAACTTAAAAGAGCAAGCCTCCTCAGCTACACAATCTTTCTATATAAGTAGGACAGAGGGAAATAGGGAAACAATGCAGAAGACTACACAAGCATACTCTAACTTTTTGCTTGAGAAGGCCCAACAGAGTCTTATTTTAAGGGTCAAAAATATTTTACGGAATCGGGGAGACCAGGGAAACTTTTATCTCGAGCCAGGAGTCACAAAAAAAATATAGATACCATTTGATTGGCTAATGGGAGAATAGTTAGTGGACAAGACTTCATAGGTGAGGCCTTCCTTGACTACTTCTCAGACCTTTATAGAGCCGATTGTAAGATTACGGACAAAAAGATGGATTCCTGTCTTGATGGTATTGTTTTTCCTACTATTTCCCCGACTCAAAAGAAGGTACTGGAGGCTGACCTCTCAATTCAGGAGCTTGAAGGGGCAATTAAATTATGCTTGGGTAATTCCACCCCCGGTTAAGTCGGACTCCCATATGAATTGTATAGTAAATATAAGGAGGTTATTTTTCCTAGACTGTTGGGGGTCCTTGCTGAATCGGTGGAGGAGGGGAACTTGCCGGGCTCAATGATGGAAGCTGTAATAATACTAATTCCAAAAAAAGGTTTTGGGATCCTATAGACCGACCTCACTGCTGAATGCAGATGTAAAGTTCCTGGCAAGGATTTTGGCCACAAGACTTTCTGGGGTCATCTCCTCCATTGTCCATCCGGACCAGAATGGTTTCATTCCAAATAAGGGTACTCATTACAATCTCCATCGGCTCTTCGCTAATATGCAGGCTCCTGGGGGGTCTGCTCACTCCATCCTATCATTGGATGCCTCTAAGGCCTTTGACACGGTGGAGTGGCGATTCCTGTGGAGGGTTCTGGCCAGGATGGGCTATGGGGAGAGATTCATTAATATGATTAAATTACTCTACAGATCCCCCACGGCTAAGTTGAGTATCAATGGGAACCTTACTACTAGTTTTGACTTAAGCAGAGGTACTCGCCAGGGCTGCCCACTATCACCACTCTTATTTGATATTTATATTGAGCCTTTGGCTCTGGCTATTAGGCAGGACACAAAAATTAAAGGATTTGGAATACTAGGCGTAGAGGATTGCATTTCTTTATACGTGGATGATGTTATTTTTTTTTATAGAGAATACAGAAATAACTGTCCCAAGAATCATCTGCATGGTTAAACTATTTGGTGAGGTATAAGGCCTAGATATAAACTGGTCAAAGACAACTTTGATGCCATTAGATCCAGTGTCCCAAAAAGAGTCCACGATAACTCAGTTAGACGTTGTTGACACTTTCCAATATTTGGGTATGACGATATCTCCCAAGGTTGAAAACTCTGTACAACTCAATCTGATCCCATTGATAACGAAAACAAGGGCAAAAATAGGGATTTGGTTGAGACTCCCTTTATCTAGAGCTTACAAAGTCTCACTGGTCAAGATGGTGATTCTACCTCAATTCCTTTATGTTTTTAGGAATATACCTATTTGGATAGAGGATAAATATTTTAAACTTATGGAAAGAATAATTAATGACCTAGTCTGGGGAAGAAAACGTGTGAGACTCAAATTGGAATATCTTTATAAACCTCTGGAGCAGGGGGGTTTAAATCTCCCATGCTTCAAAGGCTATTTTATTGATGCTCAGCTATGGATGTGTTTTAGAAGGCCAAATAATACTTTTGTGTTTGGTAAGAAACTCCTAACATAATAACATATTTACGCTCCTGGAATCAGGGCTATTGATTAACAGAGATCAGGGTCATAAAGAGACCACAAAATTATTACAAAAATGTGGGCTACCACTAGAGGATGGATGGGGGTAAAGGGATCACTTATATTCACGCCTCTTTGGCATAATATTCACTTACACATCCTAGAGGGTATAGCAATAGATGAATTCTGGCAAAAGAAAGGGAGTCTTTATATCACACAAGTTGTTATTGTTAAGAATAGAGAAATTAAGTCATTTGTAGAATTATCACATAATGTAGAGTACCTTTCTTGGTTCCGATATTTTCAGCTTCGGTCGGCACTTTTTAGTTTGGATGATAAATCACTGTTAGAAATAGATAATTCTTCTCCGCTAAATAAGTGGTTGGGGAAGATATCACTAAGAAGGAAGATTTTAAATTTATATAAATTACTACTTAAGTCATGATTCAGTGAGACACAATTGCCGGGACAAATGGCCTGGGAGAAGGATTGCCCAAATATACAACTGGTAGGGTGGGAAAGTATTTTTACTAATCCAGATGTACTATCTCACAATTTTAATCATGTCCTAACACAATTCAATATTTATCATAGACTATATGTTACCCCCATCCGGTTAAACAAGTGTGGATTAAGAGATACCTCTAAGTGGCCTCAATGTGATACGCTAGGTGCGGACTCCTCTTCCCCTCTCCCCTCCTCTCTCTTCCTTTTTTTTTGAAGGGGTGGGTTGGGGAGGAGGGGCGGACACATCACAGCGTGGGTGGGGGTTAGGGGGGAAATGGGGTTAGGGGGGAAATGGTATTAATAATATTAAGTTTGAACCTACTTTGTGTATCTGGTTTGTATATTAATAAAGATGTTATATCTAAAAAAAATGTGTGTGCATCCCTAAAATATCAGTGACATCCAGTTTACCTTTTTCCGTAGACACTGCAAACTGTGACATTACCCGTGGTACCTGTCCTGTATAACGTTTCCTAATCAAAAATAACTGGTATGTGTGACATCCTTTCAAGCATATATCACATTTAAAATGAAAAAGGCGAGCTGTAAGGGACAGGGAAGTGGCCGTGATGCTGATGGTGCACGCAGAGGTCATGGCCCTGGGTGCGGAGAAATTGTGCCTCCTGCCAGAGCACAAGAAAAACAACTATCCACAATACCTAGCTTCAGGTCCCAGTTTGCAGGGCAGCGCAGGACACCACTCAGACCCGTGCAACCCTGGTTGTCAGTTGGATTGCAGCAGATAATTCTTCCAGTCAGTTGAGCACCACAGTCTTCCACCAAGTCCAGTCTCAGTAGCCAGGAGTCTGGTCAACAGAATCCTCACCCTGATCCTCCTTCTTCCCACCATGTACAGTCTGGCCAAACAAGTTATCCCTCACTTGAAAATTCCGAGGACCTTTTTTCATCGCCATTACTTGATTTGGCTCTTTCGCCAAGCACACTAGTAGAGGGACATGAGATCTGGTGCACTGATTCCCAACCTCTTGAGCATCCACAGTCACAAGAACATAACGGTGGGGAACAGCAATTAGTGTTTAGTGAGGTGGATGATGATGAGATACAGTTGCCAATGAGTCAATCGCAATTAATGTCTCAAGAGGTTGATGAAGAGGATGATACACAGTTGTCAATCACTGAGGTTGTGGTTATGTCAACAAATCAGGAGGATGATCAGAGTGAGGAAGTGGAAGAGGAGGTGGTGGACAATGAGGTCAATGACCCAACCTTGGAAGGTGGAAAGCCGGGCGAGGACATCATTAAAGAGGGGAAGGGATCTACAGCACCACAACAGGCTCGAAGAGGTAGTGGGGTGGCAAAAGAGAGAAGGCAGGCCACAGCAAACAGGCCTGCAACTGTTCCATGGAGCAGCCACTTGCAGAAATATCCCTTGCCAAGGGGTAGATGGTCCGCAGTATGGCGCTTTTTTTGAGGAATGTACGAATGACAAAAGAATAGTAGTTTGCAACCTGTGCCATACGAAAATGAGCCGCCACATGGCATCTAAGCACCGTAATAAGTGGGATGAACGCCTTGGTCCACAATCTGTGTCTGCGGGTCACACCACTGCCTCCTCTTCCCCTATGTTATGTGCTGGCCAATTCCCTGTAGAAGGCACAGGCCCGGATTCCTCCCAACCTTCACCTGGACCTTCACAAGCACCATCAGTGACCACATCTACTTCCATGTCCCAGCACAGCATCCAAATGTCCTTACCCCGGCCTTTGAATGCAAGCAAAAATACCTAGCAACTCAACCACAGGCCATAGCACTAAATGCGCAGCTATCCAAATTACTGGCCCTGGAAATGTTGCCATTTAGGCTTGTGGACAATGAAGCCATCTGATGTCGGCGTCCGTCCCACGTTACTCAGTCCCCAGCAGCCACTAGTTTTCAAGGTGTGCCTTGCCTGCCTTATACCACCAGGTGTCCCTTAACATCACACGTGCCCTGACCAACACAGTTACTGGGAAGGTCCACTTAACCATAGACACATGGACAAGTGCATTCGGCCAGTGACACTACATTTCCCTGATGGCACATTGGGTGAAAGTTGTGGAATCCGGGAGCGAGTTGTACCCTGGGGTGGCACAGGTGCTACCGACGCCAAGGATTGCAAGCCCTACATTGATCAGGATTTCCGCCAGCACCTACGTTAGTGGCTCCAAACCCCACTCCTCCTCTGCCTCCTCCTCCACTTCCACCTCTGATTAATCTGTGTGCAGCACCAGTCAGTCATCAGTCATTAGCTGGAAGCAGTGTACCACTGCAGTGGGAAAGTGGCAACAGGCCAGCTGAAGCTGATATACTTAGGGGACAAACAGCACACCACCATAGAGCTATGGCAGGGGATAAGAGACCAGACTGAGCTATGGCTCTTGCCACTCAACCTACAACAAGGCATGGTTGTGTCTGATAATGTCCGGAACTTGGTGGCGGCTTTGTAGCTTGGCAAGCTCAGACACATCCCATGCCAAGCCCACGTGTTCAACCTTGTGGTTCAGCGGTTTCTCAAAACCTACCCCAATTTGCCTGAGCCACTGGTGTGTGCACATTTCCGCAAGTTTTTGACAGCTTCAGTCGGTCTATCAGCACTACACTGCAGCGCTTGCAATTGCCAGCTCACTGGCTGTTGTGCGACGTAAACATGTGCTGGAATTCCATGTTCCACATGTTGGCCAGGCTTTGGAATACCAGCTGCAACATGGTTGTCACCTTTCCAGTCAACTTCCACTATTCACAAGGACATGGATGTCTGACCTCTGTGAGGTTTTAAGAAACTTTGAGGAATCAACACAGATGGTAAGCGGCAATACCTCTATTATCAGCGTAACCATCTCACTTCTGTGTCTACTGAAACGCTTGCTGCTCACAATTAAGGACGACACTTTGCATGTGGAAGAGGTGGAAATGAGGAAAGACATTACAAAGGGTGATAGATAGACCACCCTTAGTTTGACTTCTCAGCGGGAATTGGAAAATGAAGAGGAGGAGGATGAATAGGAGGAGGAGGAGGAGTAGAAGCAGGAGACGGTTGCCTCCGCTACAGAGAGTAGTACCAATGGAAGTTTAATTCAATCTGTTCAGCGAGTGTGGACAAAAGAGGAGGAAGAGAATGAGGAGCATGAGGAGATTGAGAGTGATCCTCCTGATGATAACAGCAACATTTTGCCTGTTTGTAATCTGGCACACATGGCTGACTTCATGTTAGGCTGCCTTTCCCGCGACTCGGGAATATGCGTTATACACATTTTAGACAACACAGATTACTGGTTGTTCACCCTTCTTGACCCCAGCTAAAAAGAGAACTTATCATATCTCATTCTTCTGGTGGAGAGGACGATCATAACTATGCAATACCAGAAGATCCTTGTTGAAAAATTGCTTCAAACATTTCCATCTGACAACGCTGGTGGCAGAGTCCAAAGTTCCTTGGCCAACCGAGGAGGCGAGACAAGGGGAACACACAACAGTTCCAACAGAGGCAGTGCAACACTCTCCAAAGCCTGCAATTGTTTCATGACACCCCGCCAGCACCCCCACCCTGATGCGCGGCCTAGTGTCACAAGGAGGTAAAAATTTTGGAAGATGGTGAAGGAGTACATAGCAGACCGCGTCAGTGTCCTCAATGATACCTCAGTGCCTTACAACTACTGGGTTACAACTGCTGGGTGTCCAAGCTGGATATGTGGCATGAACTGGCGCTTTATGCATTGGAGGTGTTGGCCTACCCTGCCAGCGTTTTGTCTAAGCATGTATTTAGTGCTGCTGGTGGCATTATAATATAACAGATAAGCGTATCCGACTGTCAACTGAAAATGCTGACAGGTTTAAAAAAATGAACAAGGCCTGGATTGACCATGACTTCTCGACTCCACCAGATGAAAGCTGATGGTCATAAAGGGACTTTAAATGTGTTTTTTGTAATGTACTGAATACACTGTTTTCCCATGTACCCCTTTCACCACAAACAAGGGTATATGGTTGAATCTTCCTTTTCTCATCTTCCTTCTCCTTCTCCATCATATCAACACATGCTTATTCGTCGCATATATGCCCTTCACATATAATGTTTGATTCTAGGTTAAGTGTCGAAAGCCATAGCTCAGTCTGGCCTCTTATCCCCTGCCAAAGCTCTGCAGCGGTGTGCTGTTTGTCACCTAGTCAGATCAGCTTCAGCTTCCCCACTGCAGTGCTACAGTGCTTCCAGCTACCGACTGATGACTGACTGGTGCTGTACGCGGATAATTCATAGGTGGAAGAGGAGGAGGAAGCGGAGGAGAAGTGGGGGTTGGAGCCACTAACGTAATCCTTGGCATCGGTAGCACCTGTGCGATCCCAGGGAATGAGTCGCTCCCAACCTCCACAAAATTCACCCAGTGTGCTATAAGGGAAGTGTAGCATCCCTGACCGAATGCACTTGTCCATGTGTCTGTGGTAAAGTGGACCTTCTCAGTAACTGCGTTGGTCAGGGCACGTGTGATGTTAAGGAACACATGTTGGTGTAAGACTGGCATGGCACACCTTGAAAAATAGTGGCGGCTGGGGACTTTGTAACGAGGGAAGGCCATTGACATTAGGCTGCGGAAGGCCTCAGTGTCAGCAAGCCTAAATTGCAACATTTCCCGGGCCAGTAATTTGGATAGCTGTGCATTTATTGCTATGGTCTGTGGGTGGGTGGCTAGGTAATTGCGCTTGCGTTCAAATTCCTGGGGTAATGACATTTGGACACTGCGCTGGGACAGGGAAGTGGATGTGGTCGCTGATGGTGCTTGCAAAGGTCCAGGTGAAGGGCAGGAGGCATCCGGGCCTGCGTCTTGGACAGGGGATTGGCCAGCACATAATACAGGGGAAGAGGAGGCAGTGGTGTGATCCGCAGACACAGATTGTGGACCCAGGCGTTCGGCCCACCTATTAGGGTGCTTTGATTCCATGTGGCGGATCATGCTGATGGTGGTGAGGTTGATAGTGTTCACGCCTGGGCTCATTTTGGTGTGGCACAGGCTGCAAACTACTATTCTAATGTCGTCCACACTTTCCTCAAGAAAACGCCATACTGCCGAACACCTACCCCTTGGTAAAGGAGATTTACGCAAGTGGTTGCTTCATGGAACACTTGTGGGCCTGTTGGGTGGTGCCCGCCTTCTACCTTTTGCCACCCCACTGCCTCTTCCAGCCTGTTGCAGTGCTATAAATCCCTCCCCTTCTGTACTGCTCTCCTCACTCGGCTTGTTGCCACCTTTCCTCTATATACCTGGGGTATCGCTGCAGAACCGCACACAACTGCTGCACAATACAAATGCACTATAATATACTTTCTATGTTAGAAAGTGTAATATAACATTGTACAAGGAAGGCAATCCATTAGAATATACATAAAGATAAAACATAACCTTTAAATATGTTACTATTAAGGGCTCATTCAGACGTCTGTATGCTATCCGCAAAAATGCGGATCCGTTTCTTTGCGGATTAGATGCTGACCCATTTACTTATATGGGGCCCTTTTCTATTCCATGGTTCCGCAAAACGAATGAAGCATGTCCTATACTTGTCCGTGAAAATCAGGACATGGCCCCATTGAAGTCTATAGGTCGCAAAAATACTGAATGCGATCTGTTTTTTACGATGCAAAAGAACAAAATACGTCCCACGGCGCAAAATACCATCAACCAGTCACCAGGATCAGGAAGGAATCTTTTATAGCAGCGATACAACGCGTTTCGGGGAATCACTCCCCTTCATCAGGTACAAAGAAGCTGCACAAGTTTAACAGCATGAAACTACACACATTTATACATACAAAAGTACCGCCTATAGGGAGGTCCCAAGGTCAGGGGGGGGGGGGTTGCCTAGATGGATATGTGGCAAATGTAATGTGCATATCAGCAAGTCATCAAAGCGAACTGCACACCCCGATTGTGTTTATACAATATGTGTCAAAAAATCACACTGGTAATTATCTATTAGGTGAAGACCTCACAATCACATGACATGACTGCGCCCATAAAGAGGCCGACCTTGGAGTAAATAGCAATTACAAGCGCATCAGAATGCGCATCTAATCCGCCCATAGTCGCGCACACTGATGATGCGGTCCTATTGAATGTTCCGGACCCGCATCACCTGAACGGGGTCGGGTCACGTGGAGGCCGTTACCTAGTTACTGGGACGCTTCGACGGCAAACAACTATACCTCCAGTGCAAAGGTACCGCAATGTGTACGCGATTCGCGCTCAGTTTTGCGAACCTTTTCATGGGAGCGTTCGAAGACCAATATATCCACAAGTCCACCCAGTGGTCAGATAATATAGTCTTATATCGACGTTATATCGACGACTTGTTCTTTATATAGGATGGAGATTTTTATTCCATTAAGAATTTCATTAAACATCTGAATTCCTCTGATTGGGGTATAACTCTATCTGGGACATATGACCGTTCAAGAATTGAATTCTTGGATTTAGAAATGAATGCAAATGGTGATGAAATTGTAACTCATACGTTTTTCAAAAAGGTTGACTGCAATAGTTACCTTGAGTATTCTAGCCTTTACTTCAAAAAGTGGAAGACAAACATCCCTTTTGGTCAATTTAAGAGATTAAGAAGGAATTGTTCTCTAACTAGGGATTTTATCTCACAAAGTGAGATAATCCGTAAGACATTTCAGAAGAAAGGTTATCCCCATGGAGTTATTGAGGCGGCTTACAACCAAGCCAAGGCCCTTACACAGGAAAATTGCCTATCAGCCAGCCATAACCACCAGATAGAGGATAAACATCAGCAAAATAACAAATGGAGTGACAATTTCATCACCACCTACAGTAGCAACCATAAGGATGTGAGAAATATTCTTTCTAAACATTGGCACATTATGAAAAAAGATCCTTATATAGGTAAATCCTTGCCAAGCCACCCACCCCTAACCTTTAGGAGAGCAAAAACCCTTAAAAATGTGTTATCACCCAGTAAGTTATGCAAACCATACTATAATAAAGTAGCTGGGTCAACTGCCAGTTCATTTGTGCCATCCAGACCAGTGGGTAGCACAAAATGCAGACAACCCAAATGTCTATGTTGCCTCTCCATACAAAGTTCCACCTCTTTCCGTAATAACACCACTGGCGAAATTCTCAACATCAAACAACCAATGGATTGTGGGTCAAATAATGTGATCTACATACTTGAATGCCAGTGTGGATTACAGTATGTGGGTCGCACCACACAAACATTGCGTAACAGGTTGAACAAGCATCGTTCAAACACTAAGAAGAAATTTATGCAGCATAGTGTATCAAGACACATTACGGATAAACATCAGGGTCTCTTCTCAAGTATTTCTGTTTTACCTATAGAAAAAGTTCATGCCGATAGCCGGAACATTATGCAAACAATTAAAAGACGCAAAATGTTCTGGATTTATAAATTGAACAGCCTGAATCCTCAGGGTTTAAATGAGGGATTTGATATAAATTTATAGATCCAAATTAACCAACCATCAATAGTACCAATCAATCAATGGAGTAGTAAGAGAAATAGGTATTTTTGCAACCGCATTAGATTCAGACCCTAATTATTCGCCTGTTGGGCCTTGAACCCCTTTCCCATGAATTAATAGGTGCATTAGTAGGCTGCAATATCAATATGGCTGCTTTTAGTGACAGTCACACCGATTGGTGTCTGGAGGGGACTGTGGATGTATGCGTGTATCTCCAACAACTACACGCGTGCATCCACCTCCATCTCACAGACTTCATACTGGTGATTGTTATTAATTATGTGCTTGGATCACATAATGTCTTAAATGATATATTCTTTCTGGAGATGATCTCTCCACTAGAAAGAATTTTTTAGTTGGCAAATTAATGCGTGGCATATTTCATTTAATTCTATTTTTATCACTCTAGAAGTGTGTACATATGTACTTTTTATATAATCGTTTTATGTACTATTTATACATATATTTATTTAGTATTTATTTTTATTTTTATATCAATATTATTATTTTTCATCTCCTTTTAAGGTTATATCATGCCACTTCCTCATATTTGTATGTATTTGTAAGTTTTTCTTTAGGAATCTAATCATTGTGTTTGTAGGGCACTAATATATGTATATGATTCTTATTTCGTTTTTTCTATCATAAGTTAGACTCATTCGAATTGCTCTTACATTTTGAGAGCGTCCCTGTTACCTAGCAGCGGCCTTCACGTGATCTGGCCATCATCACGTGACGTCTGGGCCGGAAGACGCTAACCAGCTTCTTTATAGCAGACGACTTTCTCGCCGTCGAATCGTCCCTGTAACTAGGTAACGGCCTCCACGTGACCCGACCCCGCTCAGGTGATGCGGGTCCGGAACATTCAATAGGGCCGATTTATCATTGTGCTCGACTATGGGCGGATTAGATGCGCATTCTGATGCGCTTCAAATTGCTATTTACTCCAAGGTCGGCCTCTTTATGGGCGCAGTCATGTCATGTGATTGTGAGGTCTTTACCGAATAGATAATTACCAGTGTGATTTTTTGCCACATATTGTATAAACACAATCGGGGTGTGCACATCGGCAGTTCGCTTTGAGGATTTGCTGATATGCACATTACATTTGCCACATATCCATCTAGGCAACACCCCCCCCCCCCGACCTTGTGACATCCCTATAGGCGGTACTTTTGTATGTATAAATGTGTGCACATCGATGAATCCAGGAGGGAAAACAAAAAACATCTATCCCTGGGATAGATGATGATGTGGTATTGAAGGACAGGGTGGGCAAAGAACTGTCCCTCATATTGCCCTACAGGGGGTGCTATTCTGGCCCTGATAGCTTAACCACAGACCACCCGCCCTGATAAGAGCGACCCCGTTCGGAACCTTACCCTATATAAAAATGGCCCTAGTAAGCCCCTAGGCCCCTGACTTCCAGGTGATCACTATAGAGATCTATCTATGTGTTTTTGACTCATTATAAAAGTATATTATAAGTATATAACACCCCTCTGTGTATCACACATATCGATAGCACACCTATACTAATGCTTAAAATGACTTTTGTGGCCCTATTAGCTAGCGCTTTGGTGTCCCTAACAGCCTGTCCCTGCATCCACACAGCAACCTCTCCCTACACTGGCAAAGCACTGAATGTAAAATGGCGGCCAGATCAGGTTTATTTATAAGGTAGGGGGTATGTCCATGTGCTGAAACGTCTCAATTGGCTGTCCTGTACCACCTGATGGATGTGTCCTGGGTCAAAGTTCTTCACAATGTAAAAGAATATGGCGGGAGTGAATATTGCCATATGTTCGCATGTTCAGCGAATCGCAAACATCGCAAAGTTCGCTGGGAAATGACTGCCGGGCGATCTGCATTGCCAACTCTAGCTGTCAGTAATATTTTTCCCAATATCTGGCCCTGACACACAGAAGGTAGAGCAGTACAGATGTGACAATTCACTGCAGACACCCTCTATCGAAAAAGTATTGCAAAGTATGGAAAGAAAATGGCTGGCTAAATTATATTTCTGCCAGCCTGCCACCACAAACAATAATCCTTAAAGGACTTTTGGGTGTGAAATGTTTTTCCATTTAATATATTGCGATCACACTCCCTACACTATCTGTCCCTTCCTAAGTGCAGCTCTCCCTGACTCGCAATGAGCTGAACTCACTTCATTGGGTGCTATATAGCACCAGATGATGCGTACCGGCCAGCCAATCACTGAAATGGCCGTAGTCAGCATGGCTATAGCATTGCAGTGATAGCAGTACTTACCTGCACGTGTATTGGCTGCTTAGCAGCCGGGAAACATGCGGGTAACAGGTATTCAGCCGAGCATGCTCGCTCAACACTAATTTTTGCCATAGACACATTAGTATATCTGGGCCATTGAATTCTATGTTAACAAGCAAGATAGTGAAGGACTAGCCAACAATGCAAAGAAGTGAATAATTTCCAAGTCATACTCTTTTTTTAGGAGGTATGTAGATGCAAGAACCATTGCCAGCTCTAGCATCCACATCTAATATTTTCAGTAGATACTCCCAAGTATAGTAATTGAGTGCCTATTTATTTTTATTGTTTATATAGCATTGACATATTCTGCAGCTCTGTACAAAGTCAACATTTACATCGGTCCCTGTCCTCAATGGGGGTTTACAATCTAATTTTCCTATTTCATACACACACTAGGCCCTATTTGATTGGAAGCCAATTAACCTATCCACTAATCAGCTATTATGTTTTTTTAGTGTGGTAGGAAAGAGAATATCTGAAGGAAACTCATGGATAGAACATAAAAACTGCATGCATATATTGTGATTGGTTGTTATCAAACTCAGGACCTCAATGTTTGGTGAGAACAGTGACGGCCACTGACCCACCATGCTGTCTTCTAAAGACAATCATTTACTCCTAGTGTCATTGCTATGTTGTGTTTTTTAGGTTGATCTTTTGAGTTGGTTTTGGTTTTATGCTCTTACTTCATACACAAATTCATACAGTATATGCACAACCTACAAAGTTGTCCTTTTGACCTAAAATGTGCCATGTTCATCTTTTTCAGATACTGCATTTGATTGTGGTAAAGGCCATAATTTATTAGTAAATCATTATACTGGGTCGCTAGGTCTAGATCTACCATTGTACATACTGCTTGTAAAAACTTTTAATTTCATAAGAATGTTTTTGAAGTGGTTTTTCATGTCTTCCAAGCCTGAACTCTAAAAAAGATTGTCTTGTTGCTGCTCTTTTTTCTTTTTTTTTTTTTTTTTGATAACTAATGTTATGTAAAAGTTATTAGAAGAGGAAGTATAAGCCAGCATGGCCTGTTATTCTCTTTTGCATTACCAGTTGGTGACATTATCAATGCTTTCAGGAGAAAAACCTAAAATAAAACCTGGGCAATTGCTTATTTGCATATAGATTAAAGGTATGTTTCTTCACAAAGACGCAATTGACCATTAAGCGAAAGGTCTCACTACATTCAGCTGAAGTAATCCTACTAGGCATTGTGCCTGGCTGAACTTTCCTGCTGACAGATTGCCTTTAAGGCATGCAATGAATCAGAGTGATTAACACTTTAGAGGATCAATAGAGAAGATAATTGTTTAAGATTCACTCATCTCCAACATATCATATGAGAAGTCAAGTTATTGTCTATGAGGTAAATTACTGTAGTTTCACCCTGATAAAAAAAACAAAAAACATAAAAACAGTAGGGCATGGATTTATTAAGATCAGCATATTGTACACTGTTCTTCTGTGTTGTGTGGATGAGAGGTAGTGAAACAAGAGGTGCATGCATATATCAATTGTGGTGCATCTTGGGCCACCCATGCACCACAAATGTATTAGGAAGAAGATGTCCTGCCTATATCCCATCCCATTGCTTTTGAAAAGAGCAAATAGTCATAAATGTTGATGGAAACTGGGACTTGCACCGAAATTTGTGACTTTGGCACCTATAATTCTGAGGTTAACAGCTATGTGTGTTAACCATACACATTTACCTCATAGACCATAACTTGACTTCTCATATAACATATCTGTAAAGAATAAATCAAGGCAACTGGACTTACTGTAGATTTCTTGAAAACGTTTCACTCGTTCTTCCAACGAGCTTTCTCAATTCTCAGAAACGTTTTCAAGAAATCTACAGTAAGTCCAGTTGCCTTGATTTATTCTTTACAGATATACCATGACCTGGATAAATGAGAACCTTCCCAGACATATTGCTTCTCATATAACAGGTTGGAGATAAGTGAATCTTAAACAAGATGCACCTCTTGTTTCACATCTGTAATCCACACAACACAGAAGAACAGTGTACAAAATGCTGGTCTTAATAAATCTATGCCCTACTGCACTACTACTACTTAGCCATCCACAAAGCACATTTTTCTATGAATATGACATCATTGTTTGAAACCTGACAAGTATTAAAATAAGCAGGCAGATGTTTAAAAAGAATATAGGGTTATTGAGTGTGGGCAGGACAAATTTGCTGCATGAATAGCATTTATTCCACATTGAATCCTTTTTTATATTTCAGAGGTGACTATACGTAAAGGTTCTCTCCACAATTGAGCAGAGTTGGGCTGAGGTCAAAGCTGTAAGATGTATTTAGATGTCTCTCAACAGCTTCATCCTCGTCCCTATCACAGCATGAGTTGAGACAGGGAGACTTTGGCTTCACCTCTTCTCTTCTTTCCCTCTTCCCCATATGTGTCTTTAGGTACTGAATTACTGGAAACAAGCTTTTTATTTTCTCTAAACAATTACAGAAACTCCATAATAGATTACAAAGTTTTATATATTTACATATATAACTTAGGCTAGGTCCATATCTTTGTAGGATACTCTGCTAGGGGCCTCCATTACTGACTCTGGTAAAGTGCAATGTGCTACAGTGTCTCCAGAACAGGGACCTTGAAGCGAAGAAGAGCACACCACTCATGAGCGTCATCCTTCCCATTCACGTCTGTGGAGGTTCCAAAACTAGCTTGGCTATTTTCTGAACTCCCATAGTGGTGATTGAGGGGGGCACTCTCCCACATTTTGAGGGGCCCTTTCTGGAGATAGGAGTGGTTCCCAAAGTTGGGACCCACAACTATCTAATGTAATGATATGCCACTAATGTTTGAGATGAAACAACACCTTTAAGTAATAAAAAAAAAGAAGGGAGGTAGAAAGGATGTCTTGGGAAAATTAACACAGCATGTGACAAGGACGGCAACAGCCTCCCTGTCTAACCATGCCTCTAAACAATAGTAAAGTATATGACACATTTACTTCTGTTTGTAAGATCTGTCTGCCTATGACTTTTTTCTGACATGGAAAGTACACTTTAAGATACAATGTCATGAATAAGATTGTTGCTGGGAAAAAATGTAACTTGCATCCCCTGGTATACTGAGTTTGGCTGGTTCTATTTAGGCCCCTTTTACATGGGACGAGAATTCCCTGCGGGCGCAATGTGTGAGGTGAACGCATTGCACCCACACTGAATCCGGACCCATTCACTTCAATGGGGCTGTTCGGATGAGCGGTGATTTTCAATCATCACTTGTGCGTTGCGTGAAAATTGCAGCATGCTCTATATTCTGCGTTTTTCACGCAACGCAGGCCCCATAGAAATGAATGGGGCTTCGTGAAATTCGCAAGCATCTGCAAGCAAGTGCGGATGTGGTGCAATTTTCACGCATAGTTGCTCAGAGATGTAAGTAAATTGATAAAAGTCTATTTATTTTATTATTTCCCCTTATAGCACGGTTATAAAGGAAAATAATAGCATTCTTAATACAGAATGCTTACTAAAATGTGGCTTTTGGGGCTAAAAAAATAAAATAAAAATAACTCACCTCATCCTGTTGTTCGCGCAGCCGGCATCATCTTCTTTCTTCTTCTTTCAGGACCAGCCAAAGGACCTTTGCTGACGTAATTGTGGCGGTGATGTCAGCACAGGTCATGCTGAACGAAGATAGAAATCTTATATATTCATTCCCCAGGACCTGCGCTGACTTCACTGCTCTCACCACGTGGAGAGCGTGATAACGTAATCAAAGGTCCTTTGGCAGGTCCTGAAAGAAGGAGATGGTGGCTGCGCAAACAACAGGATGAGGTGAGTTATTTTTTTTATAATTTTTTAACCCCTAAAGCCACATTTTAGTAAGCATGTTAGGGTACTTTCACACTTGCGGCAGGACGGATCCGACAGACTGTTCACCCTATCGGATCAGTCCTTGCGCTATTTCGCAGTGCTGCCGGACCGCCGCTTCATCCTTATTGACTATAATGGGGACGGGGAGGAGCTCCGGCGCAGTACGGCAGTTCGCAGTGAGAGGCCGCCAGACTAAAAAGTCGGACATGCAGGACTTTTAGTCCGGCGGCCTTTCGCCGTGCACTGCCGTGCTGCATCAGAGCTCCTCCCCGTCCCCATTATAGTCAATGGGGACGGAGCGGCGGCATGGTGGAATAGCGGAAGGACGGATCCGACAGGGTTACCAGCCTGTCGAATCCTTCCTGCCGCAAGTGTGAAAGTAGCCCTATAAGGGAAAATAATAAAATATACAGAACACCTAACCCAAACCCGAACTTCAGTGAAGAAGTCCGGGTTCTGATCTGGGTACCACATTCAGTTTTTTATCACATGCTTGCAAAACGAATTGCACCCGCCCGATAAAAACTGAACATCAGAATGCATTTGCAGTCAAAACTGACCGCAATTGCGTGTCTACTCGCACGATTTACCCTGATCGCAGACGCAACGCATCCGGACCTAATCTGGACACGCTTGTCTACAAGGGGCCTTAAAGAATAGATAGACTCGCTGCTTAGCCAATCTTTCCCACAGATGTTTCACAAATGTCTTACTTGCAGTCTCTATATGATATTTCAAACACTGATCCAAAATTAAAAACACATTCAGTTATATATTTATATTTCATTTTAGGTAGAGTTTTCCCATGGTTTTCAATGTGATATGTAAACTGTTACAGCGAGACACCAATCTCTATTCATTACACACTACATACTATTACACCGTACTCCCCCTGACGGTACAGCACTGACAATGTCTTCTGTATCAGGTGGGTGGCTCCTCATGTGTGGGAGGAAAGAGAACACTGACTCGTTCTTCATTCAAACTAGCAATTTCTGCAAACCCTTACAATACATTCTCAGTGCATTCCCCTGTCATCACTATGCTATTGTTAAAAATATTTGGATGATGGTAATAGGAAGAGATATTTAATATGCTTTATATGGTACTGCCCTGAGCATACTATGAACGCCATGACAACAAGTAGCCGCAAGCTGTCATGTTATTTGTGTTCTAGCTGCAGAGAAGCATATACAAGGGATGCAGCTGACAGGCTTCCGGAACATCTATAGCAGTCCAGAAATAAAACTATTGGGTTATTATATTTGGAGTAGAGCATGCATATGTAAGCAGAGTGATACTGTGCTGCTGGGATTTATTTACAAATAGTAATTAAAAAGCTGTACATTATAACAAAAAAAAAATCATTTCCCCTTCCCTGCAGCTTACTGTTTTATCCACTGAAGGCATTCATACTTAGCGTTGAGCAAATTGAACCCCACAAAATGGAATTCAATCTGAATTTCAGGGAAAATTTGATTTGCAGCAAAGCTGAATTTCCTTGTGCTTTGTGGTAGAAAATTGATTTTATGGAAAAGAAAGGATGGATCCAGCTTCCCATAAAAATCTTTTTCTTTATTCTTGTTGCGGCAAAATGACATACATGGACACCACCGTCTACGCGTTTTGGACAAAATAAATCTTAGTCCTTATTCATGACAAAGCAAAGTGTAAAAGAAAACCTTTATTTTTAAAGAAAAAAGACCCAATGATTACCTATTCCCGAGACCTGAGTGAGGGGAGGAGGAAAAAAACTGCCAGGGAGACACCCAGTTTGTGCATACATACATGAAAACAAGTTAAAAAGTATGAAAAACTTGCTATTTGTATTGTATAACCAAATCATGTTTTTTTTTATTTAAACCATTAGGTGCGCAGCTCCCCAAACTAAACAACCAAAATGCTTCTCTACTCAAAAGCTTGGATTTGTGGTCACCTCCCCTGATGGGGCGTGATACTCTTCAGATTCCCTGGACAGAAAAAGCCGCAGCACTTTCTATATGAACTATCGCAAAATGCGAACTTGCGGCAGATATATTTCTTGTCCTAAAATGTCAGATAAATGTTTGCGTATCCTAGCTTTAATCTGTTTCGTTGTACACCCTACGTATTGTAAGGGGCATTCTTTACATGTTATAACATAAACCGCAAATTCCGTATTGCAGTTAATGAGCTGTTTTATTTTGTGTGATTTACCATTGTCTGTTGAAATTACACTCTTGCTGGTCTCCATGTATCTACAGCAAATGCACCTATTGCTGCCACATCTATAGTTACTATTATAGGATAACCAAGTCTGCTGTGGTTTCGTGTGTTCAGAGAATAGGCTTGGGCTGATTTTCTGCCCCAATGTGGGTGCTCTACGTGCAACGCACCTAACTCCAGAGGACACTATACCATCCCATCCCTGATCACCATTAAGTACTGGTACTCTAATAATTTTGCAGACCTCAAAATCTTCTTCACTATACTTCACTATAACTTGTGACAAAGGTAATTGGTTTATCCTGTTTACCAGCTGCTTCTGAAGCCTTTCTAATTTTTTAACTTTTTGGGCTTTTTGGTTGATATGAGCTGTCAGCTGGGTATTGGGAAATACAAGATTCTGTCTGTCAAGAGACTGTACTGTTTTAGTAGCCCTCGTTATGTCGTTAATGTTGTAATGTCTAGCCTGTAGTCTCATTTCCAGAATCGTCCGAACAATTGCGTCAATTGCGTCTCACCCTAATCATCTCCCCCTAGGCACATTTTTTACCACATGGGGAGGATGACAGGACATTGCCAAAAGAGTGGTATTCCCCGCAGTGTCCTTCCTAAGGCCCCTTTCACACGGGCGAGTATTCCGTGCGGATGTGATGCGTGAGTTGAACGCATTGCACCCGCACTGAATCCGGACCAATTCATTTCTGTGGGGCTGTTCACATGAACGGTGAGTTTCACGCATCACTTATGCATTGAGTGAAAATTGCAGCATGCTCTATATTGTCCGATTTTCACGCGACGCAGGCCCCATAGAAGTGAATGGAAAGCGTGAAAATCGCATAGCATCCACAAGCAAGTGCGGATGCGGTGCGATTTTCACGCACGGTTGCTAGGAGACGATCGGGATGGAGATCCGATCATTATTATTTTCCCTTATAACATGGTTATAAGGGAAAATAATAGCATTCTGAATACAGAATGCATAGTAAAATAGCGCTAGAGGGGTTAAAAAAAATAATAATAATTTAACTCACCTTAGTCCACTTGATCGCGAAGCACGGGATCTCCTTGTGTCTCCTTTGTTGAATAGGACCTGTGGTGAGCATTAAATACAGGTAAAGGACCTGCGATGACGTCACTCCGGTCATCACATGGTACGTCACATGATCTTTAACCATGGTGATTCACCATGGTAAAAGACCATGTGATGACCGGAGTGACATCATCAAAGGTCCTTTACCTGTATTTAATGCTCACCACAGGTCCTATTCAACAAAGGAGACACAAGGAGATGCCGGGCTTCGCGATCAAGTGGACTAAGGTGAGTTAAATTATTTTTTTATTTTTTTTAACCCCACGAGCGCTGTTTTACTATGCATTTTGTATTCAGAATGCTATTATTTTCCCTTATAACCATGTTATAAGGGAAAATAATACAATCTACAGAACACTGATCCCAAACCCGAACTTCTGTGAAGAAGTTCGGGTACCAAACATGCGTGATTTTTCTCACGCAAGTGCAAAACGCATGACAATGTTTTGCACTCGCGCGGAAAAATCGTGCATTTTCCCGCAACGCATCCGCCTCTTATCCGGGCCAAAAATAAGACGCCTGTGTAAAAGAGGCCTAAAGGTTGCAGTAGAAACAACCTGTAGGTCAGAATCCCCCCGGAGGCAAATATCTAGAAAGGAAATAGACTGTGTATTATATGACAGACTAAGGCCTCATGCACACGACCGTTGTTTCATTCCGTGTCCGTTGTTCCATTTTTCGTGTTTTTAGGCGGACCCATTGACTTTCAATGGGTCAGTTGAAAACTCAGCTAATGCACCGTTTGTCATCCGCGTCCGTGATCCGTGGTCCAGTCCGTCCAAAAAATATAACCTGTCCTATTTTTTTCACGGAAAACGATTTGCAGACCCATTCAAGTCAATGGGACCGTGAAAAAACGTGGAGGCACACAAGATTGTCATCCGCGTCCGCACGTTCCCGTCCGTTTCTTTCCTATCATTTGCATGGCAAACTTGACTTAGACTTTTTTTTTTTTTTACTTTCCTTCATGTCTGGTGATCCTCCAAAAATTAAGGAAGACACACGGAAACAAAAACGGAAACGGATCACGGAACAACGGAACCCTATTTTGCGGAACGGAACACAACAACGGTCGTTAGCATGAGGCCTAAACTTGATTCCTAATTAAGGAAATCTCCAAAAAGTGGTATGTCCGCCATATCGCCCCTCCACTCCAACAGCATATCGTTGATATAACGGCCATACCACTTAACGGAGGTAAAAAAAAGGATTAATATCTGCAAACAAAAAATGTTTCTCCCACCACACCATAAATATATTGGCAACCGATGGTGAGACATAACCCTTCTCCCATATAAATTTATCAAAGGACTGCAATACAGAATGTGTGTCCTTTAAAAAAAACTGGTATATGGGGTACTAAGGGCTGAAGGAGGGAATCCACCCACTCCGACAGCCGTTCAGAGTACGAACCAATGCCGGCCACAATAGGCCTCATGGGGGGTGGAAACTTTGATTTGCAGCAAAGCTGAATTTCTTTGTGCTTTGTGGTAGAGAATTGATTTTATACACAAATCACTGAAAAAAAATGCTGAGAACTTTGCCAATATCTTCCAGTGCATGAGGGGCTCTGATATGTTCCTGACTGGAAGATATTGGCAAAGTTCTCAGCTTTTAACATCGGCCTGAGATATTAGCTAGTATTGTCAGTTGCGTATCATTTTGGTGCATTTTTTACAGTGATTTGTGTTTGTATATATTTTTTCATCTGCACAATGTCAAATCATTTTGTGTAAGATGTCCTTGTGGTGCATGTGGTCCACCCCAGTATCCTCCATTGTATGAATTTTTTGCTAAGGATTGCCGTTGTCTGTAGACCGTATGCGGAGGAATTGCTCCCCCGGTTATAGACACGCTACAGCGTCTGGGTTTGGAGCATTTCCACCCATTTAGACCTTTTTTCTGTGAGTTTTAGAGAATTGATTTTCCCTGAATGGCAGTAAAACATCATACTTACCTTATCCGTTTTAGTGTAAAGAGCTGTCCACTGCCATCTTGATTGAAGATCTTGCACTAAATCACATGTGAAATGACGCATGACATTACCACGCCGGCCAGAGGGCCGCTTGAGATTTTGTGCTAGATCTTCAATAGAATTGGCGGTGGCCAGTCCGTCGCGATTAAATGGATGAGGTAAGTATGAGTTCATTCATATATTTTTTATTTTTTATTTTTTTTATTTTACACTGCACACATGTTAGATGCCGCGATCAGCTATGAATGTGGCATCTGAGGGTACAATGATGAGGAGCGGTGCAATTGCCACTCCCTGTCATTGCACCCACTACTTACAAAGAAATATACTTCATGAAGAAGTAATCCGTCACAAAGCAATTTTTTTTTTTATTTGAATATTTCACTCATCACTATTCATATTAATTAACAGGTTTTACAATTAAGGGTGCGTTCACACTAGAATTAGGGATTCAGTTTTGGCTTTCCGTTATAACATGGTTATAATGGAAAATAATGGAATCCATAAGACGGAAGGACAGATCCGTTCTTCTGCCCATAGACTTGTATTATGACGGAATGCGTCTGGGTCCCGTTATGCAAGACAGTCTTACATAAACGGACCCAGACGGATCAGTTATGCTTTCCCATAGACTTCTATTAGGACAGTAAGCAAACTGAATGCCTTTTAAAGGCTTCCGTTTTGCATTCTGTCTGGGCATTCCGTTATTTTCTGTTATAACCATGTTATAACTAAAAGCCATAACAGAATCCCTAAAGCTAGTGGGGGGTGCATATATTGTATCTAAATGCTACATTCAGAATTTCCCAAGAATAATTCAAGAGGTTAAAAAATAAAATTTGATGCACATTGAGGAAAATGTATCAAGTGACTTAATTTATATTATATCACACAGCTAAATGGATTGTCCATGTGCTTTCTTCCAAAAACATTAACACACCAGTTCGCAAGCTGTGTGTGGTATTTGAGGTATGGGCATGCACAGTGTTGTTCTTAGAAGAAAGCACCAATGTTTTTCTAAGGATTAATTCACACATCTGTGGGACACGGTCCGTGAGATACCGGACTGGCATCCTGCTTAGTGCAGGAGCGCACGGCATCATTGGATGCTATGACACCGTGCACTTCGTTCCAATGCTGCTGTACAGTAATACACTCGTATAGATCATACGAGTGTATTACTGTAGTGATGTGCAAACATCGGCCGAGACATTTCACGATTGCGCCTTTGCGATCAAATGCTCGCAAACCGCACATTTATGGCGGGCCTCATTCACTTTAATGGCAGGCGAACCTAAAAAACCTTAAGGTCATATATGCAGCCACCAAATACTTACTGGAAGAGCACAAATAGTCCCACAACATGGACAGTGATATACTAGAGGGGGATCAATGGAAAAAAATCCCACAAAAAATATTTATTTTAATCAGGGGCCATTTTTATGCGTCTTAAAGGGAAACTCTCAAAAATGTGCCCTGCTGGAGTCTTAAAGAATTTTATTTTAAGCCATGGGATTACAGGCCCCAAAAATGATGTATTCACCTGACAGAAAAGAACAAGTGATTATTTGGCAGGAGGTATTTTAGACGGTCAGTGGATACCAATTTTACTGCAGGCCAGTGGAGTATAGACCCCAAACATTAGGCATTCACTGGACAGAAGAGAACAAGTGATTACGTGGCTGGAGGTATATTAGGCGGTCAGTGGATAAAAATGTGTACTGTAGGCCAGTATAGGGCCCAAAAAGTAGGCATTCACCTGATACAAAAGAACTTGTGATGTTGTTGCTAGAGCTACATTAGGTGGTCACCGGCAACATTTTTTACTGTAGGCCAGTACAGGCTCCAAAAATTAGGCATTCACCTGACAGAAAATAACTAGTGATTATTAGTGATGAGCGAGCATGCTCGGCCAAATACTTGTTCGGCTAGAGCATCGCTATGCTCGGCACATGGTGGTACTTGGCCGAGTACCACATGTGCTTGAGCGCCATGCTCAAGTCTCCTTCCCGCACGTTTTGCGGCTGCTAAGCAGCCATTAAACGTGCAGGTAAGTACAGTACTGCCATCACTGTAATGCCAGTTGCCAGGTTGACTGCTGGCATTACAGTGATTGTCTGGCCGGAACGCGTCATCGGGTGCAATATAGCACCCGATGACACGGGTTTGGCTCATTGCGAGTCAGGTAGAGCTGCGCTTAGGAAGGAACAGATAGTGTATGGAGTTTTTGATCAAAATTTATTTAATTTTAAAACGTTTCAAAGACCCAAACGTCCTTTTAAGGACTATTGTGTGTGGTGGCAGCAATTTCATTGTGCAAAGTAGCATTAAAATTATTTATTTATACTTTTCGAAAAAGCGATTATTTTGCTATATAGAAGGTGTCTGCAGTGACTTGTGACTTCCCTGAAGCAATACCTTCTGTGTGTCAGGGGCATAGATAGGATGAATATTAGTGAAAATGATAGTTTTTTCCCCATAATCCACATTTTTTGTGTAATCTGCGCTTCAATACTTTCTGTGGTTGTCAAGCCCAGATATAGGGAAAAAAATTATAATACAGAAAACACTATTTTTTCTCCCATAATCTGTCCACATTTTTTATGTCAACAGTGTAATCTGTGAATTGTGTGATCTGTGCTTCAATAAATTGCGTGGTTGTCAGTAGAGTTGAGCGGACACCTAGATGTTCAAGTTTGATGGGTTCGGCCGAACTTCACAAAAAAGTTCGAGTTTGGAATCCGAAATTGACCCCGAAACCAATTGAAGTCAATGGGGACATGAACTTTGAAGCACTAAAATGACTCTAAAAGGGCTAGAGGGCTGCAAATGGCAGCTAAATGTTGTTAAGAGCATGGCAAGTGCTCTGCAAACAAATGTGGATATGGAAAGGACTTAAAATAAAATATGTAAAAAATCAAATAAAATCTTGATCTTGGAGAACGAGGTCCATATGCAGTAGGAGGTTGAGGAGGTAGTGGATGTGGCGGTGTAGGTAAAAAGCGGACAGTGGAGGAGGTAGACAACACTGCTTCTTGGTTTTATTTTTTATCTTTTTTGTTTGAATTAGCGAATACCCCAAAACATTGGGAAATATAACCTGTGATAACATTCTCCAGCCGTGCTAAACAAACTATCAGACAATACACTGGCTGTAGGGCAGCACCTCCAAGGCATAAAGGGCAAGCTCAGGCCATGTGCCCAATTTAGAGACCCAGAAGTTGAGGGGGGCAGACCCATCAGTCAGTGTAGGCGTGTGCACACATACTGCTCCACCATGTCGCATGTCCCTGTTGATGTCCACGATCCAATTTGATATCTGCTCTAGCAACTTTCGATGTTCTTTTCTGCGCCTACCATGCTGATCACGGTTAGCGGTGAATCAGGATTCCACGCCAGAGAGGGAGCGTGAGAAAGGGATACCAAGGGAGGTCAATGGATGAAATTAAATGTGATTGAGCGGAAATGTGGGACAAATTATTAAAGGCGAAGCTTCCAAGTAAAGGAGGGGGCGCGTGGCAATTACCCACTCCCGATTCGGGGAGGTATATATAGCAATACAGGACTCTTAAGATGCCCTGTTATTGGAATGACCAATAAAAAATTATAGGGAATGTCACTGGAGTATTTTGGATTTGGAAACATTAGACAGGAGAGGCCCTGCTGCCGCTTTGTTGACTCTAGATAACTTCTGCCTGTTTGCACGTGCCTGTGACATCCATGATCTATTTGGATATCTTCTCTATCAACTTTCGATGTTCTTTTCTGCGTCTACCATGTTGATCACGGTTAACGGCGAATCAGTGTTCCACGACGGAGAGGGAGCGTAAGAAAGGGATACCACATTCAAAGGAGGTCAATGGCTCCAATGTGATCGAGCGGAAATGTTGGGACAAGTTGTTAAAGTTAAAGCATCGAATGAAAAGAGGGCGTGTGCCTCAATTAGATTGGGTGTGCGTCAATTTAGAAATGTATTTCCTTGTCACCTATGCAGAGCAGGGGTTTATTCACGGCAAAAAAGGTTAATATGCCACTCAAGAATGTAACAGTCAAATTAGTGAAATGTATTTCCTTGTCCACTAGGTAGAGCAGCGGTATATCACAGCCAAAAATTGGTGAATTTCACCCGACAATGTAAGGCTACTTTCACACTTGCGGCAGGAAGGATCCGACAGGCTGTTCACCAAATCCGTCCTGCGGCTATTACGCTGTGCCCGCGGACCGCCGCTCCAGTCCCCATTGACTATAATGGGGACGGGGCGGAGCTCCGGCGCAGCACGGCGGTGCATGGAGAAAGCCGCCGGACTAAAAAGCCTGACATGCAGTAATTTTAGTCTGGCGGGCTTTCTCCGTGCACCGCCGTGCTGCGCCGGAGCTCCGCCCCGTCCCCATTATAGTCAATGGGGATGGAGCGGCGGTCCGGCGGCACGGCGAAATAGCCGCAAGACGGATCCGACATGGTGAACAGCCTGTCGGATCCGTCCTGCCGCAAGTGTGAAAGTACCCTGACAGACAAATTTGTGAAATGTATTAACCTGTCGACTAGGTGCAGCACGGGTATATCACAGCTGAAAACTGGTGACTTTCACCCAACAACAAATTATTGAAATTTATCAACCTGTCCACTAGGTAGAGCAGGCCAGAAATTTGGGATATGTAACCCAACAATGTATCAGACAAATAAGAAAAATGATTTAAAATAAAATAAGTAATAATTATCTTGATGTATAAAGGGGAGGTCCATATGGAGTAGGAGGTTGAGGAGGCGGTGGATGTAGCAGTGTAGGTGAAAGCGGCGATGCAGGAGGACAAGGTAGCCAACACTGGTTTTTAGTTTTAATTAATACATTTATTTTTATTTATTTTTATTAGGGTACACCCCAAAAGATTGAGAAATATCAAAAATACAACATTGAGCAATTGTGCTGTAGTATAACAATGGCTGGGTAAGGCAGGTATACATGTCTATTCTGCACAAGGCACGGACAAGTCCTGTGGGATACATGCCTGGTTCATTTTAATGAACGTGAGCTTGTCCACATTAACTGTGGACAGGCGGCTGTGCTAGTCTGTGATAACGCTTCCTGTGGTGCTAAACACACATTCAGGTATTACACTGGCTGCAGGACAGGCCAGCACCTCCAAGGCGTAAAGGGAAAGCTCAGGCCATGTACCCAATTTGGAGACCCAGGAATTGAAGGGGCAGACCCATCATTTAGTACGTGTAGGCGTGTGCACACATACTGCTCCACCATGTTGCTGAAATACTGCCTCCTGCTAAGACGTTCCATATCAGCTGGTGGTGCTGGTTGTTGTTGCGTGCTGACAAAGCTTTTCCACATTCCGTCCATGCTAACCCTGCCTTATGAGGTGCTAGTGGTGCCCCAGCTGTGTTGGCGACTCCTTCCTCGTCCTCTGCCTTCGCCTTGTGCTTCCACTGTGCCTTCACAAACTGACTAATGGATCTGCCCCTGCAACTTCTGGGTCTCCAAATTGGGCACATGGCCTGAGCTTGCCTTTTATGCCTTGGAGGTGCTGGCCTGCCCTGCAGCCAGTGTATTGTCTGGACGTGTGTTTAGCACGACTGGAGGGGGTTATCACAAGTTATATTTCCCAATGTTTTAGGGTGTACCCTAATTTAAAAAAATAAAAATACTTTTAAAACCAAAAAAACTGTGTAGGCTACCTCCTCCTCCACCACCGCTTCCACTTACACTGCCACATTCACTGCCTCCTCAACCTCCTACTCCATATGACCCTTGTCCTCCTAGACCATGATTATTTATTTATTATTTTTTACGTATTTTATGTTATTTAAAGTCATTTCCCTATCCCTTACCATGCTCTTAACCACATTTTGATGCCATTTGCAGCACTCTAGCCCTTTCCATGACATTTTTAAAGCCATTTTAGTGCTCAAAAGTATTGACTTCAATGGGGTTCGGGGTCAAGTTCGGGCCAAACCCGTTGAACCCGAACATCCAGGTGTCCGCTCAACTCTAGTTAACAGTCAAACAAAACTCTATATTTATTGCCCTGATTCTGTATTTTACAGAAACACCCTATATGTGGTCGTAAAATGCTGTATGGCCAAACGGCAGGGCGCAGAAGGAAAGAAGCGCCATATGGTTTTTAGAACGCAGATTTTGCGGACAGTTTTTTTTTAACACCATGTCCCATTTGAAGCCCCCCTGATGCACCCATAGAAACTTCATAAAAGTGACCCCATCTAAGAAACTACACCCCTCAAGGTATTCAAAACTGATTTTACAAACTTGTTTATCCCTTTAGGTGTGCTACAAGCGTTATTGGCAAATGGAGATGAAATTTCAGAATTTCTATTTTTTGTAACCTTGCTTCACAAAAATGTAATATAGAGCAACCAAAAATCATATGTACCCTAAAAATAGTCCCAACAACACTGCCACCTTATCCCGTAGTTTCCAAAATGGGGTCACTTTTTTGGTGTTTCTACTCTAGGGGTGCATCAGGGGGGCTTCAAATGGAACATGGTGTAAATAAACCAGTCCAACAAAATCTGCCTTCCAGAAACCATATGGTGTTCCTTTCCTTCTGCACACTGTCGTGTGCCCATACAGTAGTTTACGACCACATATGGGGCGCTTCTATAAACTACACAAACAGGGCAATAAATATTGACTTTTGTTTGGCTGTTATCCCTTGCTTTGTTACTGGAAAAAAATAGATTAAAACAAAAAAATTGCCAAAAAAATGGAAATTCTTAAATTTTATCTCCATTTGCCAATAACTCTTGTGGAACAGCTAAAGGGTTGAAAAAGTTTGTAAAATCAGTTTTGAATAACTTGAGGGGTGTAGTTTCCAAAGTTGGGTCATTTTTGGGTGGTTTCTATTATGTAAGATTCACAAAGTGACTTCAGACCTGAACTGTTCCTTAAAAAGAGGGTTTAGGAAAATTTCTGAAAAATTTCAAGATTTGCTTCTAAACTTCTAAGCCTTCTAACGTCCCCAAAAAATAAAATGTCATTCCCAAAATGATCCATACATGAAGTAGACCTATGGGAAATGTAAATTTATAACTGTTTTTGAGGTATTACTATGTATTATAGAAGTAGAAAAATTGAAACTTAAAAATTTGCTAATTTTTCAAAAATGTTGGTGAAATCGGTATTTTTTTATAAATAAAAATGATTGTTTTAACTCCCTTTTACCAGTGTCCTGAAGTACAACATGTGACAAAAAACTACCTCAGAATGGCCCAGATAAGTAAAAGTGTTTTAAATTTATTCACACATAAAGTGACACTGGTCAGATTTGCAAAGAAATGGCCTGGTCCTTAAGGTGAAAATGAGTCGTGTCCTTAAGGGGTTAAGGACCACACAGTTTTTTGCAAATCTGACACTTTTACTTATCCAATCCATTCTGATATAGTTTTCTCATCACATATTTTACTTCATGACAGTGATAAACTTCTAAGCCTTCTAACGTCCCCAAAAATAAAATGCCGTTCCCAAAATGATCTATAGATGAAGTAGACCTATGGGGAATGTAAATTTATAACTGTTTTTGGAGGTATTACTATGTATTATAGAAGTAGAAAAATTTAAACTTGGAAATTTGCTAATTTTTGGGCAAATTTGTAATTTTTTTATAAATAAAAATGATTTTTTTTTTTACTCCTTTTACCAGTGTCATGAAGTACAGCATGTGACAAAAAAAAACTATCTCAGAATGGCCCGGATAAGTAAAAGCGTTTTTAATTTATTCACACGTAAAGTGACACTGGTCAGATTTGAAAAAAAATGGCCTCAAGGAGAAAATGAGTCGAGTCCTTAAGGGGTTAAGGACCAGGCCATTTTTTTTCAAATCTGACACTTTTACTTATCCAATCCATTCTGATATAGTTTTCTCATCACATATTTTACTTCATGACAATGATAAATTTAAGTCCAAATATTTAATTTTTATTTATAAAAAATACCAAATTTACCCAAAAAGTTGAAAAATTTGCAATTTTCAAAATTTCTATTTCTCTGCTTTTAAAACCGAGAGAGATACCTCCTGAAATAGTTATTACTTTATATTTCCCATATGTCTACTTCATGTTTGGATAATTTTGTAAATTACATTTTCTTTTTTTTGAGATGTTAGAAGGCTTAGAAGTTTAGAAGCAAATCTGAATATGTTTAAGAAAATTTCCAAAACACAATTTTGAAAGGACCAGTTCAGGTCTGCATTCTCCTTGTGGGGCTTGCATAATAGAAACCACCCATAAATGGCCCCATTTTAGAAACTACACCCCTGAAGGCATTCAAAAATGATTTTACATACTTTGCTAACCCTTTAGGTGTTTAACAAGAATTAAAGGAATATGTAGATGACATATTTTAGAATTTCACTTTTTTGGCAGATTTTCCATTTTTATCCATTTGTTTCCGCTAACAAAGCAAGGGTTAACAGCCAAACAAAACTCAATATTTATTACCCTGATTCTGTAGTTTACAGAAACACCCCATTTGTGATTGTAAACTGCTGTACGGGCACATGGCAGGGCATAGAAGTAAACGAGCACCATGTGGTTTTTGGAAGGCAGATTTCACTGGGATAATTTTAAGTTGCCATGTCACATTTGAAGACCTCCTGATGCACCCCTAGAGTAGAAACTCTTAAAAAGTGAACCCATTTTGGAAACTATTGGATAAGATGACAGTTTTGTTGGTACTATTTTAGGTTGCATATGATTTTGTTTGTTTCATAGAATTGCCAAAACTCAGCTCTGACCCCTGCATGGTTATCAACTACGAGTATTCCCTGACTCCTTGGCCCTTGGTGCTCTGTACCTATGTTTTTGACCCCCATAGCTGAATAAGCTGCTAACTGCATTGGGGCTATTCCAAGAGGTAGTGGCCTGGTGGATCCTCTGCATTGAAGGCTAGATCTCTGTATAGAGATAAAGGGTGAAAACCAGGGGATCACCAGAATAATGCCCTTAGGACTAAAATTAAATCAATTGGTTGGTAAAGTCCACACCCAAAGGCAGTATGACTGCAGGCTAAGAATACACAGGGTTTGTTTGTAGTTTAGAACATGGCATTCTAGAAAGAATTGCAGTTGGCAGGGCATTGTCTATGATTTCTGTTTTTGTGTTTTAAATGTAGTCAGCATATCTTCACGCAAAATATGTTTTTTTTTTTATTTAGAAAAGAATAGAGAAAATATATAATGACGGCATGTGATTTCTCGGGTTAAGCAGAGAAAAATATATTGAATAAAGTATAAACACCATGTTCATGTCTAGTTTTATTTAAGTCATAACCTTGGTCAGCACCATTGCAAACCATATAATCACTAAAGGCGTGCTCATTTGAGCATGTTAACAACATAGAGCTAGAAAGGAGATCTGCTTTGCACAATAAGCTACCGTTCTGCTAAACTCAGGCTGTCCTTCTATTACACATTAATACTACTTGTCCACTGTTAGGAAAATGTCTGGCTGGTGGTGGCTTGCCAATGGTCTTTCTTAGTGATATCAGCTGAATGTTCTGAGGGCCACAATGTGAAGTGGTTGTCTCAAGTGAGACACACCATTAACGAATGAACATCTGTGGGGGGGCGGAGCTTGCGCCGGTCTGAGATGGCCGCACTTCCCTGAGCTCTGTAACACTGATCTCTATAAGCTACTGATACAGCCATTAAACTTCCTGAACACAGCTAACAATGGCAAAGATCAGGAACGCTAAAGCTGGAGAACATCCTACCTCCAACAAATTACAAGCCACATCTGGAGAAATGGATAAATTCATCAAAAAGGCAGCCGCCTCATTCGTAGCACGGGATTTAAAGATGGCGCCTGCACACTCTCAGAAAAATTCTGAGAGGTCGCTAGAAAGATTGGAGGAAGACAGCAACACGGAAGAACCGCCGAGCAAAGGTTCGCTCCCCATCACCAGGCATTATTTGAAACATGTCCTCTGCAAGGCTATGGAGCCTGTGCTTGACGAAATCTCCGCTCTACGTCAAGAAATGAGGCAAGTGGGGGACAGAGTAGAGACACTCGAATCGCACCAGGCCGCAATTCTGGAGCACCAGACGGCCACCACTAACTCCCTTCAAAAGTGCAGCACTTACTTCAACAATCTGCACAATGCCCTGGAAGACCAGGAGAATAGAGGGCGCCAAAATAACCTGCGCCTCAGAGGGATCCCTGAAGCAGTTCAACCAGGTGACGTACCCTCCATAGGTAAATCTATATGCTCCCAGGTTGTGGGCCCTGATTTTGAACATAAAATAATATTAGCGCATGCTCACAGAGCGCCCCGTCCCAGTCCTAAACCAGAAGAGCCCCCCAGGGACATAATCAGTAAATTCTTGAATTTTCAAGTTAAAGCGGCGGTCCAAGAGGCAGCGAGTAATCGCTCCGATTTTTCCTACGAGGGATCCCAGATTTCAGTTTATCAGGACATAGCCACATCCACTCTAAAAAAAACGTAGAGCCAGGAAACCTCTGATGGAGTGGCTGCGTTCTCATAAAATCCAATACAAGTGGAACTTTCCTTTTGGCATATCGTTTTCCCAGGATGGCCGACTATTCAATTTCTCCACTTACTCTGATTTGGAAGACCTTTATGAACAGCTACAAATTCCCCCTTTGAAAGTGGAAAACTGGGAACTATTCCAAGATCTTGCCGTGCTCCCCGCTGTTCCTACAATTGTTCTGTTTGTGCTGCAAAGGACCCCAAAAGCACAAAGATCCGGGAAAAGAGGCCGTCAGTTCACACCGAAAAGACTCTCTCAAGTCTAATGTGAAACCTATTTAGTAGCCTTTTGCTATATCCTTCTTATTCTCATATTAATGATTGCCTGTTATAGTGATTGTCCCAAAATCCTTTCTGAAATGTGATGTTTTCTACCTTTTCACATGTCCTATCTATCCTGTCCTTTCAAACCTTGCTCTATATAGATAGGAACAACACCGAACAAAAGTCCTCAGACGTCTGTTGGCCGTGTGAGAGTGACAGGGGCTCTTTTTTCCACATTTGGTGGGACTGCCCCTTAATACACGATTGGTGAAGAACCATATTTGAAATCAGTAATGAGATCTGTCACACAGATGTACAGGCCTGGCCTCTCCTTCTAAGGCCCTTCTTGCCTGGTTTAATGGAAAGGACCCACCCTTCTCCGCTTTCCTTTTTAAACAACTATTGATAGCCGCAAGGCTTCTTATACCCAAGTTTTGGTTGCAAACCTCTCTCCCATCTATTACACAATGGAAGCAGAAGACTGATCAGTTATACCGTTTCAAGGAAATCTCCTCTTGGGAATCTGGGAACCATGCTCATTTAAAAAAAAAAATGGTACCTATGGATCGTTCACAGGTTTGCAACCCCACATTTGGGTCTAGCCTAAACTGGTGAGAACTCTCCTTTCCCACATTATATAACTTGATGTATCTTTATGTCTCTCTCTCAAATACTACTACCATGTGCCCTATTTTATATGTGCAAATTTGTATTATATGTACTTATGGATTTTTCACTGACAACCATCTTTGCTAGGGATCGAGAGTTAGACTAATCCATTTCTTATACATAATGTTCCCCATGCTGCAACTCTCGGATATATTTGTTCCTTCGAGGATCTATATAACTTGCTCATTATTTCTTACATGCAATTTGTCTTGACATATTGTGGATTTCCGATGATGCTGAAATATGTACAATGTCGTCTCAACCTGTACCAAGTTAACTTGTTATGGTAGTCATGGTTTATGTCTACTTATAAAAATAATAAAAACTTTATAACAGGTAAAAAAAAAAAAAAAAGAATGAACATCTGTGAATAAGCACATCAGAAAAAAAAAAATCCTAATGGTGGTTAATTGGCTTAAAGTCATCTTTAAATTGGATTGCTCTCTACTGGACCTTTGGTGGCAATTGTGTCAGAACCCGGACCCATCAAACTAATACTCTTGTACTCTGGTGGGCCAGTTTATTCCTGAAGATAATAAACTTATTAATATTGATTGTATGTATTCTACACCAAAAATAATTACAACTTTTTTATTTTAGCTTTTTTTTTTTTTTACATATGAAAATTATTGAGATTTTGACGTAGCCATTCCAAGGTAGCTATACCCACTAGATATCTGTCTACTGAAAGCTCATTCAGTGACAATGTAAATGGCTATTCAACAAGGGAGAGGGGGATAAGCATGTCATATCTCCAAGCAGGACAAAGGATCAGGCTGTAGAAATCTTACATGGTTCATTCTTGTTCCCCGTGACATCTACCTTTGGGGAATAGTTAAGAGCCCCCATACAAAGTAGAAAGCTGTTGATTCCTGATGAATGAGTAGAATTTGCTGGCATTGCTCTAATGCATAGTTGCAGCTTTGTATTGATTTATTGACAGAGAATAATGTTGAATTCCACATCAATAACTATGATTCTACATTGAAACTAAACTTTCTGTTTCTCTCAGCTCCTCGTAATATATCTTTGTATACTTGTCTTAACTCTAAATGGAAGATGCTCTTTAGTTCCCAGAGGCTACCTGATTTTTTTTTTATAATTCTCCCATGAAAGTTCACTGAACATTCAATGAACAAATGTAAAATTAAGTCTTAACATTTTCAAGGCATTTATTTAAATTATGTGGCCTTACAAGTTAATACCCTTGAAATGTAAAGCTCAGCATCTCATTCAATAAAACCCAATGCAAAGCTATAGCTGTAAAATCATAATTATTTTGTCATACAAAAAAGTGACAAAAGGAATTATTCTAGGATATATAAAATCCTTGTCTTCTATGTGAGTTCTACTTGTGCATTCGGGGATCGAGAAGGAATGTCAGATTTTGAAAGAATAGACAGAGATAGGTATTATGAATCTTATTTTATGAATCTCATTTTTGTCTGCTTCATAAAGAAGATCATCAGTCATATGATTCAAAGTTGCCTGATAGCACTACAGTAAGAACAAAAGGTCTGGGGAAAAGCAGCAGAGCAAGGTTTTTTTCGATTTGTTATAAAATACTTGATCACGAATCGCTTTCCATTTTATGGAGCGGGTGCAGTTACGGGGAATGGCGATTGCGTTGACACTTGTTATTTAACTCTTCAGATAATGGATTTAACGCTGATCACTGAATCTGAGACTCACATTAAAGTGCTCAGGGGTTAGTCCAGTGTTAAAAAAAAATTATAGTCAACTCATCCACTTGATGGCAGTCATCAAGTGGAGAAAATATGGCACAACAGTGACATTACCAAAAACTGGACAGCCCTCCAAAATTGATGAAAAGACGAGAAGAAAACTGGTCTGGGAGGCTACCAAGAGGCCTACAGCAACATTAACCACCTCAGCCCCCCTAGCTTAAACCCCCTTAATGACCAGACCACTTTTTACAATTCTGCACTACACTACTTTCACAGTTTATTGCTCAGTCATACAACTTACCACCCAAATGACTTGTACCTCCTTTTCTTCTCACTAATAGAGCTTTCATTTGGTGGTATTTCATTGCTGCTGACATTTTTACTTTTTTTGATATTAATCGAAAATGGCCAAAATTTTTGAAAAAAAGGAAATTTTCACTTTCTGTTGTGAAATTTTTAAAATAAAACTACATTTCTATATACATTTTTCTCAAAATGTATTGTTCTACATGCCTTTGATTAAAAAAAATGCAATAAGTGTATATTTATTGGTTTGGGTAAAAGTTATAGCGTTTACAAATTATGATGCAAAAAAATTCACGCACTTTGACTTTCTGAGCACCTGTCATGTTTCCTGAGGTTCTATAATGCCCAGACAGTATAAACACCCCACAGATGACCCCATTTGGGAAAGTAGACACCCTAAGGTATTCGCTGAATGGCATAGTGAGTTCATGGAAGTTTTTATTTTTTGTCACAAGTTAGCGAAAATGGAATTTATTAATTTTTTTCTTACAAAGTCTCATATTCCACTAACTTGTGACAAAAAATAAAATTTTACATGAACTCACCTTACCCCTCATGGAATACCTTGGGGTGTCTTATTTCCAAAATGGGGTCACTTGTTGGGTATTTATACTGCCCTTGCATTTTAGGGGCCCTAAAGCGTGAGAAGTAGTTTGGAATCCAAATGCGTAAAAATGCCCTGTGAAATCCTAAAAGTACTCATTGAAATGGTGGCCCCTTTGCGCACTTAGGCTGCATAAAAAGTGTCACTCATGTGGTATCGCCGTACTTCAGGAGAAGTAGGGCAATGTGCTTTGGGGTGTATTTTTACATATACCCATACTGTGTGTGAGAAATATCTCTGTAAATGACAACTTTTTACATTTTTTTATACAAAGTTGTCAATTTACAGAGATATTTCTCTCACCCAGCATGGGTATATGTAAAAATACACCCCAAACCACATTGCCCTACTTCTCCTGAGTATGGCGATACCACATGTGTGACACTTCTTTTCAGCCTAGGTGCGCAAAGGGGCCCAAATTCTAATGAGTACCTTTTAGGAGGGCATTTTTAGGCATTTGGATTCCAAACTACTTCTCATGCTTTAGGGCCCCTAAAATGCCAGGACAATATAAATACCTCACAAGTGACCCAATTTGGAAAGAAGACACCCCAAGGTATTCTGTGAGGGGCATGGCGAGTTGATAGAATTATTATTATTTTTGGCACAAGTTAGCGGAAAATCTTATTTTTTTTTCTTACAAAGTCTCATATTCCACTAACTTGTGCCAAAAAATAAAATTTTACATGAACTCGCCATGCCCCTCACGGAATACCTTGGGGTGTCTACTTTCTAAAATTGGGTCACATGTGGGATATTTATACTGCCCTGGCATTTTAGGGGCCCTAAAGCGTGAGAAGAAGTCTGGAATCCAAATGTCTAAAAATGCCTCCTAAAAGGAATTTGTGCCCCTTTGCGCACCTAGGCTGCAAAAAAGTGTCACACATGTGGTATCGCCGTATTCAGGAGAAGTAGTGCAATGTGTTTTGGGGTGTATTTTTACATATATCCATACTGTGTGTGAGATATATCTCTGTAAATGACTCTGTAATGGCATGGCTGTGATTGGCCAGTGGAGTATGTGACCCAGCCTTTATATAAGCTGGAGTCACGTAGCGCTGCACATCATTCTGCTCTGATTAGTGTAGGGATAGGATGCTGCTGCTGTGAGGGAGAGAATAGGAAAGAATCTTGAATCAGAAGTGTTGGGCAGATTGTGCGAGCAGCAGCAGACGATAGTGGAGCCTGCACGGGTGAGTCGCTCTGCGGAACACTTCACCACCACCATGACTGGGCATCCATGCGAGACCTGTGTTCCTTGTTGCACTGTTTTGAGTACTCCACCAATATGGCCAATGCCGATAACGCTGTTCTCAGCTTCTATGCCTACTTAAAAAAAAAACGCTTTGGGCAATGATGGAAGAGGATGTGGCACATGAGGAGGAGGAAGAGGGATCATTTCATAGGGTTTCCGGCCAGTCATTCATAATTGGCTCCGAGGGCCAGGTACACAATTGTCCAGCCAGGGCACAGTTTTGGAGGATGACGAGGTGGAGGATGAGAACGAGGAGATGGAGGAGGAGGAACTGTGTTCACAGCAGGGTGGCACTCAAACCAGCTCATGGTGCGTTTATAGGGGGATACAGAGGACAGAGACGATACACCTCCCACAGAGGACAGCTTTTCGTTGCCTCTGGTCAGCCTGACACACATGAGCGATTACATACTGCAGTACCTCCGCAACAACTGCCGAGTTGCCCACATTCAAACTTGTGCTGATTACTGGGTGGCCACGCTGCTGGATTCCCATTACAAGGACAACGTACTGGAGCGTGATCGTAAGATGCGTGAGTACAAGCACACGCTCGTAGACGCGCTGCTGGTGGCATTCTCACCTGACAGCGGGGGCACAGTGGAAGCACAAGGCAAAGGCAGAGGAAGAGGTCACCAATATAATATTGATTTTCAGGGAAGGCAAATTTTGAGTTCCAGCATCCTTTAGTAAAGAAAAAAAATGCTGCTTTCCCCTGCGGGTGTCCCAATGACTCTTTATTGGAACAAAATAAGGAAATGGAATCAGTGCTAATAAAGTAGCGAAGAAAAAAAAAGGTTGTTTGAAGCCATGTTATGGCAGTGTAAACAAATGCATTTGAATCCCTTCTGTTAGATGTAGAATGACTGTTTGTCAGTATTAGGCTTACTTCACAGTTTACTTATTTGGTCAGTAAATGTCAGCCCAAAGGAGGTTCAGGTCAAAACCACAAAACAGGTGCAGGTGTTGAACGAACACCAAAGTGCTCGTGTGTTCCGTTGCTCTGGCTGAACACATTGTTATGCTCGTGTGTTCTACCGAGCACAATTGAAGTCAATTCGAGAACCCCAGGCACCCCCTGCTTGGTAGAGAAAATGGTGTCTGGTTCACAAAAATAGGTTTTTAAATCATGAAAACAGCATTAAGAGGATAGCTGGATGCGTCTTCAACTCCTATTATCTAATATTTACAATAAACAACCACACAAAGGCTATATGCCAAAAGCCAGGTATATGCAAGCCATCAATCTATCCATGAGACAGATGACAGGCTTAATCAGCATACCTTACTATGTTCACTATAAGACACTCCAAACCAGCTCTCATCTGACTGAGAGACAGTATGCCTCATAGTTACTTCAGATCTGTTGGGTGGCTTGGGTGGCCCTGCGCACCTAGATCAATATCATTAGGGAGACGAAAAGTTTTCTGATTGTCCTAACATAATATTCAATAGCCTTTCTATACAGTTTTGTCATGTAAAAACTCATTTGCATAAACATGGGCACACGGGAAAGACATGCAGCTGAAAAACCATTTGCATGGAAAATTTGCGATCTACACTGCTCATGAATAGCACCATCTATTGGTTTCATAGTCTTATGACAAGAGTAATAGTATTGTCATAAGACTATGAAACCAATAGCTGGTGCTGTTCATGAGTCATGAACAGCGCCATCTTTTGCTTTCATAGTGACAATATTATTACTCTTGTCATAAGACTATGAAACCAATAGATGACAAACTTTTATCACGAATATCGCAAATTTGAGAATCTGCAAATATTTTGAATATAGTGCTATATATATATATATATATATATATTTGTTATTTATCTGTGTGAACCATACAGTGGTCCAAAATTCAGATAAGCCTGTGTTCAGATCGCTGTTTATTTTTCCATTCTTCTGATCTGTCATAAGAAGAGCTCAAAGGAGGATCCTGTAGTCTGAGCATCCACCTTCACACTGTCAGTATTTGGTCAGCATTTGATCAGCATTGGTAAGGCAAAAACAGAAGTGGGTTCAAAACAGCAATAACATATGATTAAAATATTTGCAAGTCTTCTGAGTACTGGACCTACTCCTGCTTTTGGCTTCCAAATCATGATCAAATTACATCCCTAGCAGAAGGAATAGCAAAAGAAAGAGGCATTTGCAGGAACTGTGAGGGCACTTAGGTTGTTCCTAAACCTTGCCATCTAAGTGTAGTGTCAGAGAAACTCACCACACATCTGGTTTTGAGTATCTGTTATGTATGTATACTATTGAAAATGTGTTTATAAGATCACTATATGGAATTCTGTCCTTTTTCAATATTTTTTAAGATATGCACCCTTGTTTGCCAAGTTTTTTGTGCTGTCCAAAAAGAGGTTCCTGTCCATAAATGACTGCTGAGAGTCATGTGACCAGGCAAAGAATTTTCCTCCTTTAAAACACATGGCACCTACGTTAAATTCCCAACAATGCAAGTGCAGATGGCATGTGCATTGTACTTGAATGGATCAAACATCATGTTTTAGGTGATTTGCCTTGTCACATGACCCTGCATCAGCAGCCATTTTATGTACAGGATCGAAGTGTAGACAGCACAAAAGACTTGGCATACAAGGCAGCATACCTTAGGAAATATAGAAAATGGAGCAGAATATAAACAAAGGCTATATTAGTAAGTGCCATATAATCATCTTACAAACACATTGATCAACAGTAACCAGAAAGTAGAGTTGAGCAGACACCTGGATGTTCGGGTTTGACGGGTTCAGCCGAAATTCACAAAAAAAGTTCGAGTTCGGCACCCGAACTTGATCCAAACTTGACCCAGAATCCTGTTGTAGTCAATGGGGACTCGAACTTTTGAGCACTAAAATGGCTCTAAAAATGTCACGGAGAGGGCTAGAGGGCTGCAAATGCCAGCAAAATGTGGATAAGAGCATGGCAAGTGCTCTGCAAACAAACGTGGATAAGGAAATTACTTCAAATAACATAAAATATGTAAAAATGAAAATGAATAATCTAGGACGACAAGGTCATGTCACGGCTGGCGGTGGGGGAAACCCCCAGCCGTGCGGTGCCAGGAGATGGTAGGGTTACCCCTTGGCCGGGACCACAGAGTTAGGGAGCAGGTCACCTCCTATTGCGTCCCTAACGCTGACCCTGTCTCCTATCTGTATGAGCCGACCTTGGTGGTAGGAGGACTCATACGCTGGAACCTTAAAGTCCCTACGAGCCCTCAAGTCGGCCCTGTACTAGGGGACAGAGTGAGACGACCTGCTCCTCCTAGGCACGGGGGAGCAGGAGTCTCAACGGCCAAGCAACACAGGGGAATACAATAACAGACTTATGGCAGTGACAGGCAAATGGGACCAACACATCACTCACCTGCCACAGACAACAAACCCTGGATCCCATGTGCAGGTGCTGCGGTTCAGACACCAACGAACACAGCACACACCAGACATCCCACAGGAACCCAGGACCACAAGCTGCACTAACATAAAACCCCACACACACCTAAATAACACCGTGAAACATAGAAATTCCCGACAGAGGTTTTATGACCAGAAGGATGGTCCCCACTGGTAGATGGTGGAAACAGGAGGCTGCTCCAGCCAGCATGGCTGAGAGCAACCTACTGAACCAAGCCAGGAACTGAGGCGTTATAGGCCAAGTGGCCACACCCAACGGTCAAACACGCCCAGTGACTCAACAGACACACTGGGAAGGGAGTTAACCCTTCCAGCACCACAGAAGGGAAAACACCAAACATAACCACAGACAGCCACAGTGAAGGAACGGATGTCAGTGCACACCACACAACACAAAGTGCACACAGACATACAAACGTGCATACACACAAACTCACTCACCTATCTCCGACGGCAACGGCATGCAGTGGCAACCGTGTCCTCAAGAACAGCCCACAGGCCGAGACACTTCCACAGCATGCAAACAGCACCAGATGTTGCCGCGGACAACCGCAGGTGAAAGGAGGAGTCCAGGTGCATACTAAACATTCACCTCATGCACAACAGACAGACAAGGAAGTGCACAATATCACACGTTGCCAAGGGCAACCGCACACATGCCTATTGTCCGCGGCAACCGCACCTGAGGCAAACAACTAAGTGCCCCCAGCTGCGGTTGACAACACCAAGCCGCGGGCAACCGCATGCGGCTCCCAAGGAGTCACGACCATGACCAAGGGTCGTGACACTCCCTCCCCTCAAAGCCCCCCCCAACCGAAAAGGGAAGCTGGTGGGACCAAACAACAGGGAGGGGGGGAGGGGCAATGCCTGCTAATCACCAGTGTCTCCCTCCAGTGCTGCCGCCAACAAACCTGGACCGTACACAACAGTCCCAGGTTGCCAGCCAACAAAGCAGACTGGAAGGGAGAACAACTGGAGGCACTGCCAGACAGATGCCCGTAT
This sequence comes from Bufo gargarizans, assembly GCF_014858855.1. Taxonomy (NCBI): domain Eukaryota; kingdom Metazoa; phylum Chordata; class Amphibia; order Anura; family Bufonidae; genus Bufo; species Bufo gargarizans. The sequence continues at coordinate 66,808,055 of NC_058088.1, forward strand.
CTCCCCCCAGGAATGCCGCCAACAGACCTGGACCGTACACAACAGTCCCAGGTCGCCAGCCAACAAAGCAGTCCGGAGGAGGAGCACAGGACACCCGACAGATGCCCGTATCTCCCCCCAGAACTGCCGCCGACAGACCTGGACCGTACACAACAGTCCCAGGTCGCCAGCCAACAAAGCAGTCTGGAGGAAGAAAACAGGACACCACATCCAACTCAGGGAAAACGTTCCTACTCCAGGTCGCTGCCAGCAGACACTCCCCAACCAGCACACCTGCCGGAACAGCAAAGGAATGCTGCCAGCAGATGACCAGAGATAGGAACCCTGAGAGGGACGAAGGGTCACCAACACGGACACGGTTAGCAAGGTGGCGGGGAAAAGCCACCAACCGCGCCGTTAATGGTGAACCCCGTAATGCTCTCCCTCCGGAGAACGCGCATGCACCCCAACGGTCAATGGATGCATGCTTCACCCTCTTACGAAGGAGACCAGGTGAGGTGCCAGTTCTGGTCATACTGTCACGGCTGGCGGTGGGGGAAACCCCCAGCCGTGCGGTGCCAGGAGATGGTAGGGTTACCCCTTGGCCGGGACCACAGAGTTAGGGAGCAGGTCACCTCCTATTGCGTCCCTAACGCTGACCCTGTCTCCTATCTGTATGAGCCGACCTTGGTGGTAGGAGGACTCATACGCCGGAACCTTAAAGTCCCTACGAGCCCTCAAGTCGGCCCTGTACTAGGGGACAGAGTGAGACGACCTGCTCCTCCTAGGCACGGGGGAGCAGGAGTCTCAACGGCCAAGCAACACAGGGGAATACAATAACAGACTTATGGCAGTGACAGGCAAATGGGACCAACACATCACTCACCTGCCACAGACAACAAACCCTGGATCCCATGTGTAGGTGCTGCGGTTCAGACACCAACGAACACAGCACACACCAGACATCCCACAGGAACCCAGGACCACAAGCTGCACTAACATAAAACCCCACACACACCTAAATAACACCGTGAAACATAGAAATTCCCGACAGAGGTTTTATGACCAGAAGGATGGTCCCCACTGGTAGATGGTGGAAACAGGAGGCTGCTCCAGCCAGCATGGCTGAGAGCAACCTACTGAACCAAGCCAGGAACTGAGGCTTTATAGGCCAAGTGGCCACACCCAACGGTCAAACACGCCCAGTGACTCAACAGACACACTGGGAAGGGAGTTAGCCCTTCCAGCACCACAGAAGGGAAAACACCAAACATAACCACAGACAGCCACAGTGAAGGAACGGATGTCAGTGCACACCACACAACACAAAGTGCACACAGACATACAAACGTGCATACACACAAACTCACTCACCTATCTCCGACGGCAACGGCATGCGTGGCAACCGTGTCCTCAAGAACAGCCCACAGGCCGAGACACTTCCACAGCATGCAAACAGCACCAGACGTTGCCGCGGACAACCGCAGGTGAAGGGAGGAGTCCAGGTGCATACTAAACATCACCTCATGCACAACAGACAGACAAGGAAGTGCACAATATCACACGTTGCCAAGGGCAACCGCACACATGCCTATTGTCCGCGGCAACCGCACCTGAGGCAAACAACTAAGTGCCCCCAGCTGCGGTTGACAACACCAAGCCGCGGGCAACCGCATGCGGCTCCCAAGGAGTCACGACCATGACCAAGGGTCGTGACAGGTCAATATGGAGTAGGAGGTTGAAGAGGCGGTGGATGTGGCGGTGTAGGACGAAGCGGTGGTAGAGGTAGCCTACACAGTTTTTTTATTTTAATTATTTTTTATTTTTTTTTAATTCAGGTACACACAAAAACATTGGGAAATATTACCTGTGATAACCCCCTTCAGTCGTGCTACACACATGTTCAGACAATGCACTGGCTGCAAGGCAGGCCAGAACCTCCAAGGCGTAAAGGACAAGCTCAGGCCATATGCCCAATTTGGAGACCCAGAAGTTGCATCAGTCAGTTTGTGTAGGAGTGTGCAAACATACTGCCCCACCATATCGCACGTCCCCGTGATGTTCGATATCTGATCTATATCTGATCTATCAACTTTTGATATTATTTTCTGCGCCTACCATGTTGATCACGGTTAGTGGCGAATCACGGTTCCACCCCGGAGAGGAAGCGTGAGAAAAAGAGACCACATCCAAGGGATATCAATGCATAAAATTTAATTGTGATCGAGCAGAAATGTGGGAGAAGCTATTAAAATTTAAGAATTGAAGGAAAGGAGGGGTCTTGCGGCAATTACCCACTCCCGACTCGGGGAGGTAGTGCCGATAAATAACAATACAGTAGTCTTAAGATGCCTTGACATTGGAATGATTAATAAAAAATTATAGGGAATGTCACTGTGGTATTTTGGTTTTGGAAACGTTAGCCAGGAGAGGCCCTGCTGCCGCTTTGTTGACTCTAGATAACTTCTGCCTGATCGCATGTCCCTGTGACGTCCACCATCCATTTGAATATCTTCTCTATCAACTTTTGATGTTCTTTTCTGAGCCTACCAAGTTGATCACAGTTATCGGCAAATCAGGGTTCCACGCCGGAGAGGGAGCGTGAGAAAGAGAGACCACATCCAAGGGAGATAAATGGATGAAATGTTATTTTGATCAAGTGGATATATGGTAAAAGTTATCGAAGCACAAATGTGGGACAAATTATTAAAGCGCAAATGTGGGACATATTATTGAAGCGCAAATGTGGGACAACTTGTTAAAGTTTAAGCATTGAATGAAAGGAGGTGGTGCACAGCAAGTAAAGAAGAATTTCTGAAATTTTATTCCCTGTCACCTATGCAGAGCAGGGGTTTATTCACGTCCAAAATATTAAAATATGAACCCAAGAATGTAACAGAAAAATTAGTGAAATTTATTAACCTGTCTACTTGGTAGAGCAGGGGTCTATGACAGAAAAAAATTGTTTAATGTTACCCGAAAATGTAAAAGAAAAATTTGTGAAATATATTAAGCTGTCAACCAGGTAGAGGAGGGGTATATTACGCCCCAAAAAATTTCACCTGAAAATGTAAGACAAATTTGTGATTTTTTTTAACCTGTCTACTAGGTATAGCAGTGGTACATCACACCAAAAAAATTGGTGAATATCACCCGAAAAGTAGTAAAAGGACATAAATCAAATATGTACAAAAAAAATAATAATTTGATTTATGAGGTGGAGGTCCATATGGAGTAGGAGTTTGAGGAGGCGGTGGACGTAGCATTGTAGGTGGAAGCAGCGTTGGAGGAGGACGAGGTAGCCAACACTGGTTTATTTTTTTATTTTTTATTTGCGTACACTCAAAAAGAGTGTGAAATATCCTAAATATACAAGAATGAGCAATTGCTCTGTAGTATAACAATGGGTGGTTAAGGCCGGTATACATGTCTATTCTGCACAAGGTACGGACAAGTCCCGTGGGATCCATGCCTGATTCATTCTAATTAACGTGAGCTTGTCTACATTGGCTGTGGACAGGTGGATGCGCTTGTCTGTGATGACCCTCCCCCGTGCTAAACACACGTTCAAATAATACACTGGCTGCCTGGCAGGCCAGCACCTCAAAGGCGTAAAGAGCAAGCTCTGTCCATGTGCCCAATTTGGAGACCCAGAAGTTGAAGGGGGCAGACCCGTCATTCAGTACGTGTAGGCGTGTGCACACATACTGCTCCACCATGTTGGTGAAATGCTGCCTCCTGCTAAGACGTTCCATATCAGCTGGTGGTGCTGGTTGTTGTGGCATGCTGACAAAGCTTTTCCACATTTTGGCCATGCTAACCCTGCCTTCTGAGGTGCTCGTGGTGCCCCAGCTGCGTTGGTGACCTCTTCCTCCTCCTCTTCCTTTGCCTTGTGCTTCCACTGTGCCCCCACTGTCAGGTGGGAATGCCACCAGCAGCGCGTCTACCATAGCGCGCTTGTACTCAACACATCTTATGATCACGCTCCAGTGAGGGAATTAAGGACTGTACGTTGTCCTTGTAACGGGTATCCAGCAGCGTGGCCACCCAGTCATCAGCACAAGTTAGAATGTGGGCAACTCAGCGGTCGTTGCGGAGACATTGCAGCATGTAATCGCTCATGTGTGCCCGGCTGCCCAGAGGCAATGAAATGCCGTCCTCTGTGGGAGGTGTATCGTCTGTGTCCTGTGTATTCCCCCAGCCACACAACAGTGATGGCCATGAGCTAGTCTGGGTGCCACCCTGCTGTGAACAAGGTTCCTCCTCCTCCATCTCCTCCACCTTGTCATCCTCCAGAACTGTGCCCTGGCTGGACAATTGTGTACCTGGTGTTTGTGGGTGCAGAAACCTACCCTCGGAGCCACATCCTCTTCCATCATCGCCAGCAGCGTTTTTTCAAGGAGGCATTGAAGTGGGATAGTAATGCTGAGAACGTTGTTATCGGCACTGGCCATGTTGGTGGAGTACTTGAAACGGCGCAACAAGGAACACAGGTCTCGCATGGAGGTCCAGTCATTGGTGGTGAAGTGGTGCTTTCCGCAGAGCAACTCACCGTGCATGCTGCAAATGGAACGCCACTATTGCCTGCTGCTGCTCGCACAGTCTGGCCACCATGTGCAAGGTGGAGTTCCACCTTGTGGGCACGTCGCATATGAGGCGGTGAGCGGGAAGGCCGAAGTTACAAATCAGCGCTAACAGGCGAGCAGCAGCAGGGTGAGAACAGCGAAAGAGCGCACAGACGCCGACACTTTATGCAGCAGCTCTGACATATCGGGGTAATTTTTAAGAGATCTCTGCACCACTAAATTCAGCAAATGCGCCAGGCAAGGGATGTGCGTCAAACCGGCTAGTCCCAGAGCTGCTACGAGATTTCACACATTATCACACACTACCAGGCCGGGCTTGAGGCTCACTTGCACCAACCACTCATCGGTCTGTTGTTCCTTGCCCGTCCACAGCTCCTGCTCGGTGTGGGGTTTGTCCCCCAAACAGATACGCTTTAAAACTGCCTGCTATCGTGTACCCATTTCTGTGCTGAAGTTGGTGGTGAAGGTGCTACGCTGACCGGATGAGGAGCCAGTAGAGGATGAGTAAGAGGATTAGGAGGAGGAAGCAACAAGAGGCAAACTGAAGCGACCTGCAATCCTCGATGGTGGAAGGACATGCACCAAACTGCTATCCGCCTCCGGCCAAGCCACCACTGCATTTACCCAGTGTGCTGTTATGGAGATATGACGTCCCTAACCTTGCTTACTGGTCCACATATCCGTAGTCAGGTGCACCTTGCCACAGATGGCGTTGCGAAGTGCACACCTGATTTTGTCACCCACTTGGTTGTGCAGGGAAGGGATGGCTCGCCTGGAAAGGTAGTGGCGGCTGGGCACGACATATTGTGGAACAGCCACTGCCATAAGACCTTTAAAACTCTTCGTCTCCACCAGACGGAATGACAGCATTTCAAAGGCCAGTAATTTAGAATGCTGGTATTCAGGGCTAGGGATTGCATGTGGGTAGGAGGGTACTTCCGCTTCCGCTCCAGTGTTTGGGAGATAGAGAGCTGAATGATTCCATAGGATATTGTGGAGATGCTTGGTGACTCAGGTGGTGGTGTTGCTGGCAGATCCTCTGTTTGCGGGGTGGCAGGTGGCACTGTCGCTCCAGAGATGGATGAAGAGGCCAAGACTGAAGCAGAAGAGGAAAGCAGGAGGAGGCAGAGACCTTTCTTGTTTTTTGAGGTATCTACTCCACTGCAGCCCGTGCTTTTCACTTAAATGCCTGGTCTTGCAGGTTGTGCTCAGGTTGAGAACGTTTATGCCTCGCCTCAGGCTCTGATTGCACAGCGTGCAAACCACTCGTGTCTTGTCGATAGCACATTGTCTGAAGAATTGCCATGCCAGGGAACTCCTTAGAGCTGGCTTTGGTGTGCTCGCTCCCTTGCTGCGGTGGGCAGTAGCAGGCGTACTGCCCAGGGGACGGCCGCTCCGCTTTTGCACCCTGCTCCCTCTTCTGCTGTGCTGGTGGCTCTGTGCAACCGCCTCTTCCTCCGAACTACATAGGTCACTCGCATGACCTTTATTCCATGTGGGGTTGAGGACCTCATCGTCCTCCACATCGTCTTCCACCCAGTCTTTCCCCCTCCCCTCCTTGTCAGTCTGCACACTTTCGAAAGCCCCCAGCATTTGGCACCTGTGTTTCGTCATCATCCGAGACATGCTGCTATGGTCCTCCCATGTACTCATCTTGAAACATAAGTGGTTGGGCATCGGTGCACTCAATCTCTTCCACTTCTGGGGCAGGGCTAGGTGGATGGCCCTGGGAAGCCCTGCTAACAGAGTCGTCAAAAAGCAGAAGAGACTGCTGCATGACTTGGGGCTCAGACTGCTTGGCTGATTTGCAAGGGGGTGAGGTGAAAGACTGATGGACATTGCCTGCAGGTGCCAACTCTGATCTTTCAGCAGGAGACTGGGTGGGAGACAGTGTAAAGGAACTGGAGGCACTGTCAGCAACCTAATCTACTCTCGCCTGTACTTGTTCTGGCCTCACCATTCGTAGAGCCGCCTAAGGCCCGACCAAATACTGCTGCAGGTTCTGTCGCCTACTTGCACCTGAGGAAATGGTTTCACTTGTGCATGTAGCTGGCAAAGATCGACCACGTCCTCTCCTATTCATATACAAAACAAAGGACATCTTAAAGTTACCTGTTAAGGTTAGTTTCACACTAGCAGCAGGGGAGTCTGGCAGGTTGTTCCAGCGAGTGAACAGCCTGTCGGATCCGTCCTGCCGCTAGTTCACGTATGCCCCGGACTGCCACTCCGTCCCCTTTGACTATAAGGCCCCTTTCACACGGGTGAGTATTCCACGCGGATGCGATGCGTGAGTTGAACGCATTGCACCCGCACTGAATACCGACCCATTCATTTCTATGAGGGTGTTCACATGAGCGGTGATTTTCACGCATCACTTGTGCGTTGCGTGAAAATCGCAGCATGCTCTATATTCAGCGTTTTTCACGTAACGCAGGCCCCATAGAAATTAATGGGGTTGCGTGAAAATCGCAAGCATCCGCAAGCAAGTGCGGATGCGGTGCGATTTTCACGCACGGTTGCTAGGAGACAATCGGGATGGAGACCCGATCATTATTATTTTCCCTTATAACATGGTTATAAGGGAAAATAATAGCATTCTGAATACAGAATGCATAGTAAAATTGCGCTGGAGGGGTTAAAAAAATATAAAAATTATTTAACTCACCTTAGTCCACTTGTTCACGTAGCCCGGCATTTCTTCTGTCTCCTTTGCTGAACAGGACCTGGGGTGAGCATTAATTAAATGAACAGGACCTGTGATGACGTCACGCCGGTCATCACATGTTCCATCATATGATCCATCACCATGGTAAAAGATCATGTGACGGACCGGAGTGACGTCATCACAGGTCCTGTTCATGTAATGAATGCTCACCCCAGGTCCTGTTCAGCAAAGGAGACAGAAGGAGATGCCGGGCTAAGCGAACAAGTGGACTAAGGTGAGTTAAATAATTTTTTTATTTTTTTTAACCCCTCCAGCGCTATTTGACTATGCATTCTGTATTCAGAATGCTATTATTTTCCCTTATAACCATGTTATAAGGGAAAATAATACAATCTACAGAACACCGATTACCAAGCCCGAACTTCTGTGAAGAAGTTCGGGTTTGGGTACCAAACATGCGCAATTTTTTTCACGCGAGTGCAAAACGCATTACAATGTTTTGCACTCGCGCAGAAAAATCGCGGGTGTTCCCTTAACGCACCCACACATATTCCTGCAACGCCCGTGTGAAATGGGCCTAATGGGGAGGGGGCAGAGTTACGGCAGCAGCACGGCAGCGCACGGTGAGAGCAGCCGGACTAAAAGTACAGCCTGCCGGACTCCCCTACCGCTAATGTGAAAGTACCTTAAAATATACAACTGAAACACTAGGAGTGAGGGCTCTGCTCACAAGTACTTACAATTTTTAGGTAAGAGGGGGAGATACCAAGGTAGTTTATTGTTATATGGTCCAGCCATCTTTGTACTGAAAAGAGTGGTGTAGGCCGATTTGCGTGTGCTAGTGCTTTGGGGGGGGGGGGGATTACTATGAAAATATGTTTTTAAAGCACGTTTGAAGGTAGAAAAGTTTGAAATTGTCCTGATATTCTGGCGCAGAGCATTTCAGAGAGTAGGTGCAGCCCGAGAAAAGTCTTCAAGACGGGAGTGAGAGGTACGAATTATGGAGGATTTTACTCTTAGATCACTGGCAGAATGGAGAGCATGATTAGGGTGGTAGACAGAAATGAGGGAGGAGATGTATGGAGGTGCAGCACTGTGGAGAGCTTTGTGGGTGAGGGTGAGAAGTTTAAACTGTATTCTGTGGTGGATGGGCAACCAGTGAAGTGACTGGCATAGGCTTGTAGAATCAGCATAGCAAGTAAACAGATAGATAAGCCTGGCTTTGGTATTTAGGACAGACTGAAGGGGAGAGAGTTTAGTGAGAGGAAGAGCAATTAGTAATGAATTACAGTCGTCAAGACAAGAATGAATCAAAGCAACAATGAGTTTTGGCCGTTTCCAAAGATAGAAAAGGGAAGAGTCTGGAGAGGTTTGTGAGGTGCAGATGACAAGAACAAGGAAGTGATTGGATATGAGGAACAAAGAAAAGATCTGAAACAAACATGATAGATGGATAGATAGATAGATAGATAGATAGATAGATAGATAGATAGATAGATAGATAGATAGACAGATAGATAAATGCATGCCAGGTCTTCATGGGGAACTTGTACTGTCCCCATGTTATGGAGTGCTTTGTTTGCAATTACATTCACTTTGTGTAGCACAAAAGCAGTAAAGTATGACGATTTAAAAGAGATTAATAAACCTTTCTAAAAGAAAAATTGTCTTTCTTGTCCATAGCAATCTATCACAGCACAGCTTTCATTTATTATAGTGCTCTGAATCTGCCCCATTTCGTTTACTTTAGTTTTCTTTAGATATGCTGTGTTTTATAATCAGTTTTAGAGTTTGAGCGGTCATTGATAGTGTTGAGCACGAATATTTGATTCACAAATTTCAATTGTGAATATATTGCCACTTCAATAATTTGCAAATATTTATAATCTAGTACTATATATTCATATTCGTGAATAGTGTTGATCGCGAATATTCTAATTGCAAATTTATCGCAAATTTATTGCAACTATTGGCACTTAGCAACATCCCTAGCAACCAGAAGGAAAGTTGCCTACCCCTTAGTGTTGATCGCGAATATTACAATCTCAAATTTTTATTGTGAATATATTACATTGCCGATTTTCGCAATCCAAAAAATAATGACTGGAGATAACGAATTCTCGAATTTGAGATTTTATGGCGAATATTCGGCCAAAAATTTGCTAAATATTGCAAATTTGAATATTTCCTATGCCACTCATCACTATTCATTGAGCCAAAATAATTCATGAGGATCACCATTCCACCTCTGGGACTTAGATCCCACCTGCCTTTCTTTCAGTCATATGTAAGATGGCCTTGAATTAGATTG